>NC_139230.1:141426679-141589513 GCF_977018435.1 Lepisma saccharinum
AGATTAACAAGTTACAATTATATCCAGATACGGACAAATAAAGCTAAAACTCTCAGATTTACTGTACTAGCCAAGTTTTAGTAACATTTTCTTCACTTTATGTACTAATACCAAAGAAATAGGTATATTTTATTTATAATTTGACAAAATGTTACTAGTATTTAATTCACACAAAGTTAGGTAAAAGAAACAGTATATTAAAAAACATATTGTTACTGCCTTCTCAAATTTTATGTTATTTAGCCACTAACAACTGGTTTTACACTGTTTGACAATCCTTTAAATAGCAAAAGAAGGAATTATTTGTTTAGTATTTTTACTACTTTATATTTATTTAAGAAAACAATACTACCGGTTTAACTTAATTTTCTAACAAATTGTTACTAACTTTATGTATCAAAGTCTATGTTATTTAGAGTGTATCAAGGCGTATAAAGTTAATATTTGTACTTATCAGTGCAACTAACAATTATATTTTACACACAAAAGATAATGTTTACAGTTAATATCACTTGAATCAGAGAATAATATTTTACAGTAATTGATTCATTCAGCACTAGTCAGTACTTTTATGCTTCAGAAAGTTTTCTTAATTTTTCTATTATGCATGCTATTTTGTGCTATTCTTAAAATGTATTTCTAAGGCAAACTTGGTTTAATTTTCTGCTTATAATGCAAAGTTGACATAGTTTTCGCACAATGCATCTGTACATTTGTTATATTCTCTACTTACAATTCAAATATTATGCTTATTTAATGTATAACTAACTAACTCTCCTAGCCTTCTTAAACCCGAAGGTTCATGGGTGCAGGCAACACATGCCTCTCATCTTGTTCCTGTCCTAAGCAAGATCTATATACTCCTTTCCTTTCCCTACCAATTTCCTTTAGGTCCATCTCTACATTATCCCTCCTCATCTTTGTTTTGGTCTTCCTATTGGTCTTTTACCATCAGGTTTCCCAACAAGAATCCTGTATATTTTTTTTTCTCCTTTCCCATTTTGTACCACATGATCTACACACCTAAGTCTTCTTGATTTAATTATTCTAATAATATCTGGACATGAATACAAATTATGTACTTCTAAATTATGTAATCTTCTCCACGCATCTGCCTCCTCATACTGTTTTAGGCCCAAATATTTTCCTAAGGATTTTATTTTCAAATACTTCTCAATTTATGTTCCTTTTTCAATGTAAGGGACCAAGTTTATTTACTGTATTTAACTTTTATTTTTGTAATTAACAAAAATTAAAAGCTTATACTGTAGTTATTATATTTTTTTCTATCAGCTTATTTTGAAATTAATATTATATAGGTATAGTCTTTGATTTATAACTATATTGCTTTTTTATCAATTTATCTAAGAGTACACGCAGACAAACACATGTGTTCACACTTTTATGTAGAAATAGATATGCCTTTTTTCAATATTTTAGTATGAAGGTTGCATTTTAGCTATTTAAGCAAGGGTAGGAAAGGTAGGATTTCTGAGAATTTGTTGCAGGATTTTGTTGTCCAAGTATAGATGAGAACTGAGCTGGGAGACTGTTTTGAACCTTTTCATGAGAGTTGCATGTGAACTGTATGCAAATTGAGCACTATTGACTGTGCATGCTTCTAAGTTTTGCTGTTATTTAACATCAAGTCTGTGAGACTGTAGTCAGTTTTCCCATTTCAAGTAGTTTTTATTGATTGTATTTGTATATGTTGTGGGGACTTAGCAGTTTTATGTTATGAGGCACTCTTGTTGTAGAATATTTTTACATGATTGTTTTGAGATATTGAGTGTCTGCTGTTTTACTTGTAATTATTTTCCTTCTTGTGTTGTGTATTTGACTATATTTTGTCCAAGTTCTTATTATTTAGAATAATTGTTATTGACTTGTAGATGTAGGGAGTAATAATCCTTTGCAAGATGCCCTATACTTTAGTCTGAACATTATTCTTAGTGTTCACTTTTGAAGCCTTAGTATTCTGGTAGTATTATTAATGTAGAGGTAAAATAGGCTGAAACGGTAGGCATTTTTTCTGATAAAATTATACTCACTTAGTTGTTTCAGCAGGTAGAAGTTGCATGATGGTTTACTGCTGATGATGTTAATTTGCTCTTCTTATGTACTACGTATGATGTAGCTTACTTGAGTAACTGGAATTTTCTACTGAAAAAAGGATTGCTTGTCTATTTTATTCCTATGTTGTTGAGTTTGTCCCATAAGCAAGCCATGTTTTTACTCTATTCTATGCCTTGGAAGAATCTAGATATATTGTGTTTGCAGTTTTATGCTTCTCTAAGGTTTCAGCTATGTAGTTTTTAAACTGTGCTATGGCTTAACTATTGATTTCTTTTTCTGGATGCCATGTTGGTTCTGTGTATTCCTTTTGCTGCTTGAATTTGACTTAGGTTGTTTGCTTTTTTCCTTAGATCTTTATTTGTTCAGTATTTTTTATTTTTTTTTAATTTTAATTACTTTAATTTTACATTAACTAACATATTTTACTTTAACAACAAAAGAATTTACTCTAATATAAAATCTTCTACTAACAAAAATGTACTATTATAACTTTAATTTTAGAAAATTGTATTTTGAAAATTAAAAGTTATAATAGTACATTTTTGTTAGTAGAAGATTTTATATTAGAGTAAATTCTTTTGTTGTTAAAGTAAAATATGTTAGTTAATGTAAAATTAAAGTAATTAAAATTCAAAAAAAATAAAAAATACTGAAACAAATAAAGATCTAAGAAAAAAAGCAACAACCTAAGTCAAATTCAAGCCAGCAAAAGGAAATACACAGAACCAACATGGCATCCAGAAAAAGAAATCAATAGTTAAGCCATAGCACAGTTTAAAAAACTACATAGCTGAAACCTTAGAGAAGCATAAAACTGCAAACACAATATATCTAGATTCTTCCAAGGCATAGAATAGAGTAGTAAAAACATGGCTTGCTTATGGACAAACTCAACAACATAGGAATAAAATAGACAAGCAATCCTTTTTTCAGTAGAAAATTCCAGTTACTCAAGTAAGCTACATCATACGTAGTACATAAGAAGAGCAAATTAACATCATCAGCAGTAAACCATCATGCAACTTCTACCTGCTGAAACAACTAAGTGAGTATAATTTATCAGAAAAAATGCCTACGTTTCAGCCTATTTTACCTCTACATTAATAATACTACCAGAATACTAAGGCTTCAAAAGTGAACACTAAGAATAATGTTCAGACTAAAGTATAGGGCATCTTGCAAAGGATTATTACTCCCTACATCTACAAGTCAATAACAATTATTCTAAATAATAAGAACTTGGACAAAATATAGTCAAATACACAACACAAGAAGGAAAATAATTACAAGTAAAACAGCAGACACTCAATATCTCAAAACAATCATGTAAAAATATTCTACAACAAAGTGCCTCATAACATAAAACTGCTAAGTCCCCACAACATATACAAATACAATCAATAAAAACTACTTGAAATGGGAAAACTGACTACAGTCTCACAGACTTGATGTAAAATAACAGCAAAACTTAGAAGCATGCACAGTCAATAGTGCTCAATTTGCATACAGTTCACATGCAAACTCTCATGAAAAGGTTCAAAACAGTCTCCCAGCTCAGTTCTCATCTATACTTGGACAACAAAATCCTGCAACAAATTCTCAGAAATCCTACCTTTCCTACCCTTGCTTAAATAGCTAAAATGCAACCTTCATACTAAAATATTGAAAAAAGGCATATCTATTTACATAAAAGTGTGAACACATGTGTTTGTCTGCGTGTACTCTTAGATAAATTGATAAAAAAGCAATATAGTTATAAATCAAAGACTATACCTAATAATATTAATTTCAAAATAAGCTGATAGAAAAAAATATAATAACTACAGTATAAGCTTTTAATTTTTGTTAATTACAAAAATAAAAGTTAAATACAGTAAATAAACTTGGTCCCTTACATTGAAAAAGGAACATAAATTGAGAGTATTTGAAAATAAAATCCTTAGGAAAATATTTGGGCCTAAAACAGATGAGGAGGCAGATGCGTGGAGAAGATTACATAATTTAGAAGTACATAATTTGTATTCATGTCCAGATATTATTAGAATAATTAAATCAAGAAGACTTAGGTGTGTAGATCATGTGGTACAAATGGGAAAGGAAAAAAAAATATACAGGATTCTTGTTGGGAAACCTGATGGTAAAAGACCAATAGGAAGACCAAAACAAAGATGGAGGGATAATGTAGAGATGGACCTAAAGGAAATTGGTAGGGAAGGAAAGGAGTATATAGATCTTGCTTAGGACAGGAACAGATGAGAGGCATGTGTTGCTGCACCCATGAACCTTCGGGTTTAAGAAGGCTAGAGAGTTAGTTAGTTATACATTAAATAAGCATAATATTTGAATTGTAAGTAGAGAATATAACAAATGTACAATGCATTGTGCGAAAACTATGTCAACTTTGCATTATAAGCAGAAAATTAAACCAGTTTGCCTTAGAAATACATTTTAAGAATAGCACAAAATAGCATGCATAATAGAAAATTAAGAAAACTTTCTGAAGCATAAAAGTACTGACTAGTGCTGAATGAATCAATTACTGTAAAATATTATTCTCTGATTCAAGTGATTTAACTGTAAACATTATCTTTTGTGTGTAAAATATAATTGTTAGTTGCACTGATAAGTACAAATATTAACTTTATACGCCTTGATACACTCTAAATAACATAACTTTGATATATAAATTAGTAACAATTTGTTAAAAATTAAGTTAAACCGTAGTATTGTTTTCTTAAATAAATATAAAGTAGTAAAAATACTAAACAAATAATTCCTTCTTTTGCTATTTAAAGGATGTCAAACAGTGTAAACCAGTTGTTAGTGGCTAAATAACATAAAATTTGAAGGCAGTAACAATATTTTTTTAAAATACTGTTTCTTTACCTAACTTTGTGAATTAAATACTAGTACATTTTGTCAAATTATAAATAAAATATACCTATTTCTTTGGTATTAGTACTAAAGTGAAGAAAATGTTACTAAAACTTGGCTAGTACAGTAAATCTGAGAGTTTTAGCTTTATTTGTCCGTAACTGGATATAATTGTAACTTGTTAATCTCGTCAAACACAATCTTTGCCTCAATTTTGGATTTTGGAAGCTAGCTGAACTTTAGCGTTTCGAATTACATATAGTGAAGGCCTCTATAGTGGAAAAATACACCTAGTCTGTAAAAATTTGGAAATGTTGTCTCCTTCTCTGTCGAACCAGACCAAAAGTGTTCTCAAATGTTTCAATATATTTCTTAACATAACTAACTTTTCAAGAAAAAAATACCTTGTGCCCAGATAGCTTAGTTGGTATAGCGTTAGGCTTTTAACCTATCTGTCCAGGGTTCGAGTCCCTGTCTGGGCGATTACAATTTTTAAATTTTGTCATCGGATCTTTTGCAGAATAGATATAAAATATGTTTACAGTCTAACAGATTATCATTTATCTAAAATTTTGCAAATAAGCTTTTAAGTTTCTCAAATATCACCATCTTTAGCTAACAGTACAGCATAACCAGTATTATTATAATAGAAAAGTTCTGGTGGTAGAACCTACACCTACTGTAATATCTCTGTGGTATTAACTTACATGCAGCCCATAACTTTTGGGAGTGTTTCTCCTCCGTTACATTTCCTCGCCATTTACCCTTAGCGTCGCGATTAGCCTCAGAAGCAAAAAAAGCGAAATCTTATATTTGTTCTTTTTATATCTCTGAAACCACCTATACGATAGAACTACATTTAATGAATTTTGCAGTCTTCCTGTTTGATCTGTTAAATAATCCAGTCAATAAAAATATACTTACACAGAAAAATCTGTTTTTCAGATACTTTAATCGGGTAATCTGCTTTTGCCTACTTCCTCAGAAATATACACAATCATAGTTCTTTATAAATTTAGCACCTGAGATAGTATAAATCAAAATCTAGTTAGAGTTGGCCTGTAAGTGCTTCTGGCACATGTAGTTACTTGAAAAAGCAAATATTGGGTGTATAAAAGATAGCATTCTTGTGAAACAGTAAAAATTAACCTCATTTCCTCGTAATATTAGCTGTAAGTGCTTCTTGCAGATTAACAAAGCTCTGGCGTATGGTCCTACGTCACCTACAATCCTTTGTAAGGTTCGTGTTTCCTATAAATTGTCGATATACATACTAAGTCCCTAGTTACAGCCTAAGCTTTTAGTTTCAATCAGAGAATTTCAGTGTTCAAATAGTGATTGTAGCCTCGTATAATAAGCCAAATGAAAATAACCCAAATGTTGATGCACCCAAAAAATCCAGTAATACTTAAAAAATACCTTGAAAAAGGTTATAAGGCTAAATTATTCTTCTAGCATAGAAAAAAGTTTGGAAAGTGGACCTAGGCCCCTAAGCCGTCTGTTAACTTCGTATTGTAATTATATTGTTAAATTGTTATATGTAAGGGGAAAAAACAATATTAGTAAGCGTCCAAATATGGACCCTCGGTAAAGGGGTTTCAGACCTCATAGACACATCATAATTTTCGTTACACTAAAAAATTGCCCTCGTATAAAAGCAAATAGTTGAAATGTTAAACATTTCGTGTACTTTATCCAGTAAGCCTTAGTTAGAAATACAATAAATGCGTTACAGACATAAAAATTAAGCAAGCTTTGATATTCTAGTGGCACATAATAAATATAAAATATCCTTTAAAATACTCTGACAAATAGTTGTGGGTTGTCTGAGATCAAAATTTTCAAGTCCTCTCTCCTGCATAAATAGGCAGGCTCTAGAATTCACTAAGCCTCAAAATAATATTGGGTACATAAAATAAAAAGCAGATGGAGAGTGGTGCTGATCGCATCATCTCCAAAATAGCAAAAACAAAAGTATATAGAGCTCTATCTGGTATATTTAGAAAACTTTTACCTAGTATAGCAGTAACAAAATACTCAGCAAACTCTAAAATAAACAAACTTTCCTACGTGGCAGGCGTAACCTGCCCTAAATAAATACATATAGAAATACAGAACCAAAAATAGCATAGTGGAAATCAGTAAACCCTAATAATAATAATAATAATAATAATATATTCTGTGGCTTACATTTTAGCTAAAAGTACTTTTTTTAGTGTTTTTGAAAAAAATAAATAAATACTAAACTCTAAGTTAAAAATTTGTAAATGTATATATGATACAAAACAAAATAAATAAAAATTAATACATACCCTGCAAAAAATCAATAAAAAAGTTGAAAACCTCTCTTTGTGCATCCAAAATATAATAACAAATCCTTCCTGACTGGATTAAATTTTGTTATTTGAGTAATAATAAGCCTAAACTTGTAAAATAAGAGGGTAGAACTTGTCAAAACATACTTTTGCATCCAAAATATAATTCAAAACACATCTAAATTGTGTTATTTGAGTAAACTAGAGAATAATCCTGTAAACTTGGAAAAAATCTCTCTCTCTCTCTCTCTCTCTCTCTCTGTGTGTGTGTGTGTGTCTTTGAGAGTCCAAAATGTAATAAAAATGGTGCCTGAATAATATAAATAGTGTCATTTGAGTAAATATTAGGCTAAACTTGTAAAATAAACAAATAAAAGTTGAGAACACACACTTTGTGTGTCGAAAATGTAACTAAAAATCTTTCCTGAACAGATAGAATTGTGTTATTTGAGTAATAATAAGCCTAAACTTGTGAAATAAACAGATAGAAGTTGAGAACACACACTTTGTGTGTCGAAAATGCGACTAAAAGTCTTTCCTGAACAGATTGAATTGTATTATTTTGGTAATAATAAGCCTAAACTTGTGAAATAAACAGATAGAAGTTGAGATCACACACTCTGTGTGTCGAAAATGTAACTAAAAGTCTTTCCTGAACAGATAGAATTGTGTTATTTGAGTAAAAAATAGGCATAAACTTGTAAATAATGAATTAAAAGTTGAAAAAATCTCTTTGTGAGTCCAAAATTTAATAAAAAATGTTGCCTGATTAGTACAAATAGTGTTATTTTGGTAAAAAATTAATATAAAGTTGTAAAATAATAAGTTAAACGTAGAAAAAAATGTCTTTGTGAGTCCAAAATTTAATAAAAAATGTTGCTTGAATAGTACAAATAGTGTTATTTTGGTAAAAAATTAACTTAAAGTTGTAAAATAATAAGTTAAAAGTTGAAAAAATGTCTTTGTGAGTCCAAAATTTAATAAAAAATGTTGCTGATTAGTACAAATAGTGTTATTTTGGTAAAAAATTAATATAAAGTTGTAAAATAATAAGTTAAACGTAGAAAAAAATGTCTTTGTGAGTCCAAAATTTAATAAAAGTGTTGCCTGAATAGTACAAATAGTGTTATTTTGGTAAAAATAAGGATAAGCTGTGAAAATGTTTGACATAAAGTCAAAGTTTGGTAAAAAATAAACTCAAAATTAAGTTAAATAGCACACAGTAACATACATTTACTACCTAAATCAATAATCAAAGGGTCCTAGGTTCGTTACCCCGTGATAAAAGCAAATGGTGAAAACTGTAGGCCCCGTCCCTAATAGCTCTCCCTTCTTCATAGTACAGATAAAAAAAAACCTGCGCTAAAGCGTCCTGTGCCTTGGAGGCAAACCTGAGCGGAATATTAATTGGCGGCGGAAACCGCATAGCTTCAGAGATTTGACCCTTGCTGCTTATTTCCAGACATCCTTTGTTGTCTGGTTGAATCCCTCCCCTGCCCTACGGCATTGCATAGCTTTCCCCTGTTCTTGCGTACTGGTTAACCTTGAAAAAACCGGTTCTGAAAACCTACCGACGCGTTCTCTGATTGGTCAATCAGGATCTTCCTTTGTTCTGACGTTGTGACGTCATTTGACCTTGAACGCACTTCCCCCAAATTCCTTTCTCTTCTACCTGCGCGGAATATTAATTCATTCTCTCTGTCTGGCATCAGAGCGGAGTCGAGATTCTAAGACAGTATTCTTTCTAGCGTGTTGCACCATCGTGTTTCATAATATAATGCAATTATTACATAGTACTAATTAATAATATTACATATCGTGGGTTCGAGTACCGGGACCGTCTTCTTTCGTACCATTACCACCGTTCATAGCGGTTCATAAACCATAAACTCTTATTTTCAATACTATAAACATTAATATTAACATTTTATACATTACAAGTAGTAGGGATAATACTTTAGACCTAACAATAGACCCGTTAATTGACATTAATGGTTTTTTAATTCATTTTCGAGGGGTGACGCTATTGTTATTTAATCTAGCGCCACGTGTCGTGGGTGGAGGAGGAGATGAGTCATCGATGACTCATGCACACGTGTGAGTTTGAAATTAATGGTTTTCCATTAGTTCACAAAAGACACTATTATGTATTCCGTTTTTGACCTAAGCTAACACTATTGTTGTATATTATATATGCGTTTCTGCCGGATATGAGTCACAGATGATTTATACAGACGTTGGAGTTTGGAATTAATGGTTTTTCCATTAAGGTACAAAAGACACTATTGTGGAGTTCGTTTTCGGACTATTCTAACACTATTGTTGTATATTATATATGCGTTTCTGCCGGATATGAGTCATGGGTGCTTTATACAGACGTGGGAACTTGGAATTAATGGTTTTTCCATTAATGTACAAACGCCATTTTGGCGTCGGTGGTGAGTCATATTTGGTATAATTAAGGATCCGAATTTACCCGTATTCAATCGGTGCCGACGCGTTCGATCGGAGGTAGAAGATATTATAACACATGTTCGCTTTAAAGGCGAAGAAATTGAACGATGTATCCTATATGAAAACGAAGTATGCGAGCAGAATCCATGTTATTAATATTAACCTGTTACGGAAGAACCTGTTATGTGGTTGCATTCATCGGCACCCCCAAACCGCGCGCGTTCATGGACACGTGAGGGGAAAAAAAGTTCTCTATTGTTACGGCCCCCATCGCTTGGTCTTCTTCCGAAGTTGAATGGAAGTCAAGTGTCGCCAAATTTTTACACACGAGTATTGATTTTCTTTGAGGTTCCAATTTTATTTGGTGGAAGTAATCTACGCGGTATTTCTGCCGCCTTTTGTAACATTGCAAAGACTATTTAACCTAAGGCGTAACGAATTTGGCTGAACTAGGAACATTCTGTTCCAGTATCTACAGGTTAAAGTGGATGCGATCCACTATTTGCTCTTATTTCTGGGTTGCGAACCACGGCCCATTTGATTATTGGGTTATAAACATCAGGATTCATGTAAAATTGACCAGATGTTTTTACTGTTAGAGACAATATTTCGCATTTTTTGTGTATTTTTACTCAGAAAACGCTATTTGAACGATTCAAGCAAGAGTTCGCATGGGAATTTAGACACACAAACTGTGTTTCTTCAACTTTAGCTGAAATTTAGGTTTATTTTTTACTCTAATATCACAATTTCTTCTATTCAGGCAACATTTTTTATTAAATTTTGGACTCACAAAGACATTTTTCAACTTTTAACTTGTTATTTTAAAAGTTTATTTCCATTTTTTACTCTAATATCACAATTTCTTCTATTCAGGCAACATTTTTTATTAAATTTTGGACTCACAAAGACATTTTTCAACTTTTAACTTGCTATTTTAAAAGTTTATTTCCATTTTTTACTCTAATATCACAATTTGATCTATTCTTGCAGAAGTGTTTATTGCAATTTTGACTTGCAAAGATAATTTTTTCAACTTCTTTTATTATTTTTTCTATTTATTGCCTTTTGTATCTTATATTTTTAATTCTTAACTTTGAGTTTTGTTCTTTATTTAAAAAATTTCTCTAATCACTAAGGAAGAAGTACTTTTAAGTAAAACTGTACCCACAAAGTTTATTATTACTATTATTATTAGTATTATTATTATTATTGTTGTTGTTTTTGTTTTGATGTAGTTGTTGAATCTTGTTGTTGTTGTTAGGGTTTATTGACTTCCACTACGCTATTTTTGGTTTGCTTCGTAGGAAAGTTTGTTTATTTTAGAGTTTCCTCGGTATTTTCTTACTGTTAGGGTAGGTAAAGTTTCCTAAATATATGAGTAGGGTTCCATATATTCTTGTTCTTGCATGTTTTTCATATGATGTGATCACAACAACTCTCCAAGTGCTTTTACTGCATGTTTCCATTTTTATTGAGGCTTAGTGATTCCTAGAGCCACTTTATGCATGAGAGAAAGCTTGAAAATTTCGATCTCAGATAGCCGTCAACCTTATGTCAGAGTATTTTCGAGTATATTTTAGACTTATTATGGGGCAGTAGAATATCACGGCTTGCTTATTTTTTAAGTATGTTGCGCAGTTATTGTATTTTTGCTTTTGCTTTCTAGATAAACTGTATGAAATGTTTAATATTTGTACTTTTTTTGCACTTATAAGAGGCCAAACTTTTACTGTAACTAAAATTATTATCTCTCTAAGCACTGAAACCCCTTTACCAAGAGTACTATAACTGAATGTTTATTAATATTGTTTCTTTCATCCCTTAAATATAACTACTTAACAATATAATGACAAATCACAGGACAAGACGATGTTAGCAGATGACTACGTGGCTCTTAAGTCCACCTGCCAAACTTTTCTTACCATGCTATTTACCCTTATAGTCTTTTATTCGGGGTACGTTTCAAGTACTACTTGACTTTTTGAGTGTTTGATTAACACCAGGGGTTATTTGTATCTGTTATGCTGTATTATTTGAGGCTTCTTTTTTTTATTCTACAATCACTATATGTCCCTGAGAACTAAATTTCCACTGACTGAAGCTTAAAGCTTAGGCTCTACAGCATGTTGAATGGTTAAGCACTGGTCAATATGAATTTTACAGAGGCTAGTAGGAGGCATAGGAACACACGCCAGAGCCTTATTAGCGTGCAAGAAGCATTTTCAGGGAGTACTACGAGGAAACGAAGTTGATTTTTTTGAGGGCTTTACCAGTTACACAGCCAATATTTGCTATTTCAAGTAACTACATGTACCAAAACATTTTACAGCCCAACACTAACTAGACTTCAATTTATATTTTATTAGGTGCTAAATGTAGCAAGAACACTGATTGTACATACTTTTGAGAATCCAACTATTTCAGGATTTTTTCTATGTACGCATATTTTTATTGATTACTAACTTTAACAGACCAATCAGGAAGACGCCAAAATTCACTAAACTTAGTACTATAGTGTATGTGATTGCATGAAAAGTAGAAATTATAACAACCACAAGATTTCGCTTTTTTTGCTTTTGGGACTAATCGTGACGCTGAGGATGAATGGATGGCCAAAAATCTTAAGGACTGGATGTATTTTACCACTACAGACGCCTATGTAGAAACACTAGAGTACTGTTAGCTTTCAAAATTGAGGTTATACTGTACTGTTTTTTAAATATTTCGTATTTGGCACGCTTAACAAGTTACATTTATATCCATTTCAGGACAAATATTGCTAAAACTCTCAAATTAATGTGTACAACTTTTTATTTCTGCTATCAAAGGAATTAACAATCCTATTTTACAAACAAAGGGTATTGTTTACACTTTATTTACTTCAATCTGAGACTAATATTTTACAGTAATTGAATCATTCAGCCCTAGTCAATATTTTACTGCATCAGAAAGTTTGTTATTAATCTAATAAGTATCCTATTTTGTGATATTCTAATGCAAACGTTGTTTAATTCACTGGTTATAATGCAAACTTTTGCACAATTTCGATATATTCACTACCTTCAAACCAAACAATTGTACTTATTTAGCGCATTTCATTTATATTTCTTGTAATTAACTTATGTTTCTTATAATTAACAAACTAAACTAATTACTTTGGCATGTTAAAAACCTTATTTTTTACTATTTCCTATTCTATCAGGTTCTATATTGCTGTTTTTATCAATTATGTAAGACCACACTCTGGTAAATGCACATATATTCTCTTTTTTACACACGCACGTCACACACACACACACACACACACATTTACACACTTATACGAACATACATCTGACGTTTTTCAATATTTTGCTATGAAGTTTGCATCCACGCTATTCAAACAAGGGCAGGCAATGTAGTATTTATGAGTATTAGTAATCCCAAAGTGGTGTTTTTGGTGTCCAAGTTCAGATGAGAGGCTGCTATGTGCCTTTTGCAGGGGATTGCATGTGAAGTGTATGCATATTGAGCATTATTGACTGTGTAGGCTTCCAAGTTTTGCTGTTATTTTCCTATAATTCTGTGAGACTGTAGAGAGTTCTCCCTTTTCAGCCAGTTTTCTTTCATTGATTGGATACTTTTTGGGAACTTAGCAGTTTTTTATGTTATGAAGCAGATTGTTGTAGAATATTTTGCATGGTCTTTTGTGATATTGAGTGCCTGCTGTAACGGAAGTAAGTATCTTTCCTTCTTGTGTTGATGTTCTCGTGTAGGTTTCCTATTTTCGGTCAAGTTGCAGTAGGGAACTTAGCAGTTTTTATGTTATGAAGCAGATTGTTGTAGAATATTTTGCATGGTCTTTTGTGATATTGAGTGGGTGCTGTAATGGTAGTAAGTATCTTTCCTTTTTGTGTTGATGTTCTTGTGTAGGTTTCCTATTTTCTGTCAAGTTGCAGTACTTAGAATAATCGCTACTGTCTTATTGATCTACGAAGCTCCTTTGAATAATCATTTGCATGTGACCCTATACTCCACGTTGTACTTTGTTCTGGGAGCTATCTTTTGAAGCCTTGGCATTCTGCTAGTACAGTATTATTATCGTAGAGGTAAATTAGTTCGTGAAAATATGTATTTTTCTGATTAACTATAGTCGCTTAGTTGCTCTAGCAGGTATAAGTAGTTACTGCTGATGTTGTTAATTTTCTATTCGCAGGGGCTATGTATGATGTAGCGTATTTGTGTTGGCTGTCCCTTTTATTCCTATGTTGTTGAGTTTCTCCATAAGCATGTCCTGTTTTACTCTATTCTATGCCTTGTTGCTGCTAGATATCTGAGGTATGTTGCTGGTTCATATCTGAGTTAGCTTGTTTGACTATCTATTATTTTTGCTATGGCTGTGGCTATTGATGTCCCTTTCTGAATTCCATGTTGGTTTCTGTTTATCCTTGTTGCTGCTTGTTATCTGAGTTAGGTTGTTTGACTTCAGGACTATCCTTTTTTAACTTTATTGTTGATTGCTTTTTTGTTTATTTCCTTATTTGTTTTTATTTGTTTACTGAATCTATTTGTTTTGTGTCTTGTAATATTATTTACTATAGTAACAAATTATTTTCCTTCCATCCCACATTTATTATTCTGAGCAACAGAACTTCTCCTTCTTTCCTATATATTTGATTATTTCTGGTGTAAAGTACATTTTTTTCAAAGTGAATGTTTTAAAAGTACAATTTTTACAAAGTTAATGTTTTAAAAGTACAATTTTTACAAAGTTAATGTTTTAAAAGTACAATTTTTACAAAGTTAGGTTCAATAAATATATCATGTCAAACTTTGAAGTGTTCTCCTGAAAAAATGAAAAATTGGGCATAGAACATTTACATTATCAGTGGACAATATACTATGTATTTAATTGATACGACTTATTTTTATACTGCTGAAATCCTGAAAGCGTACAAGTGTCTGTAGACATATAATTATGTTTCTAGCCAGTGGCGAAAACTATATATACACCGAGTGCTATAGTGTGCTGCTCTTGTCTAAGGGGTGGGTGCTCAGCTGGTATTGAACAATTTTGTCAAAATAGTGAGAGTGAAAAGAAAGATGTGTAATCCATATGCGCATACATTCGTTCCTACATACCTAGGTATATACTTCAAACATGAAGGAGTAGTTGGCAGTGCTGTAATCCCAAAATTTTCAAAACCATATCTTGATATATTTCTGATGCCTAAAATGATCAAGACCTGCGTCTGAGCTATCGACTCATTCAATAATATTATTCGCCTCAAAATATTCCCACTATAAAATATTTGTTAATGAAAATGGCTGTGCAAACTAAAATGACAGATTTGAGGAGAAATTTTTGCGGTCCAGTATAACTGATGCCAGGGTCCGGTAAACAAATGTTTTATGTGATTTCCACTTTTATGCGTCTTGTATAGTACAGTCACTGACACATCTGGGTTGTAACAGTCCAATTGACTTTCCAATTGACTTTCCAAGGCACCGTTACAACCCAGAAGTGTCAGTGACTGTACTATACAAGACGCATAAAAGTGGAAATCACATAAAACATTTGTTTACCGGACCCTGGCATCAGTTATACTGGACCGCAAAAATTTCTCCTCAAATCTGTCATTTTAGTTTGCACAGCCATTTTCATTAACAAATATTTTATAGTGGGAATATTTTGAGGCGAATAATATTATTGAATGAGTCGATAGCTCAGACGCAGGTCTTGATCATTTTAGGCATCAGAAATATATCAAGATATGGTTTTGAAAATTTTGGATTACAGCACTGCCAACTACTCCTTCATGTTTGAAGTATATACCTAGGTATGTAGGAACGAATGTATGCGCATATGGATTACACATCTTTCTTTTCACTCTCACTATTTTGACAAAATTGTTCAATACCAGCTGAGCACCCACCCCTTAGACAAGAGCAGCACACTATAGCACTCGGTGTATATATAGTTTTCGCCACTGGCTAGAAACATAATTATATGTCTACAGACACTTGTACGCTTTCAGGATTTCAGCAGTATAAAAATAAGTCGTATCAATTAAATACATAGTATATTGTCCACTGAGAATGTAAATGTTCTATGCCCAATTTTTCATTTTTTCAGGAGAACACTTCAAAGTTTGACATGATATATTTATTGAACCTAACTTTGTAAAAATTGTACTTTTAAAACATTAACTTTGTAAAAATTGTACTTTTAAAACATTAACTTTGTAAAAATTGTACTTTTAAAACATTAACTTTGTAAAAATTGTACTTTTAAAACATTCACTTTGAAAAAAATGTACTTTACACCAGAAATAATCAAATATATAGGAAAGAAGGAGAAGTTCTGTTGCTCAGAATAATAAATGTGGGATGGAAGGAAAATAATTTGTTACTATAGTAAATAATATTACAAGACACAAAACAAATAGATTCAGTAAACAAATAAAAACAAATAAGGAAATAAACAAAAAAGCAATCAACAATAAAGTTAAAAAAGGATAGTCCTGAAGTCAAACAACCTAACTCAGATAACAAGCAGCAACAAGGATAAACAGAAACCAACATGGAATTCAGAAAGGGACATCAATAGCCACAGCCATAGCAAAAATAATAGATAGTCAAACAAGCTAACTCAGATATGAACCAGCAACATACCTCAGATATCTAGCAGCAACAAGGCATAGAATAGAGTAAAACAGGACATGCTTATGGAGAAACTCAACAACATAGGAATAAAAGGGACAGCCAACACAAATACGCTACATCATACATAGCCCCTGCGAATAGAAAATTAACAACATCAGCAGTAACTACTTATACCTGCTAGAGCAACTAAGCGACTATAGTTAATCAGAAAAATACATATTTTCACGAACTAATTTACCTCTACGATAATAATACTGTACTAGCAGAATGCCAAGGCTTCAAAAGATAGCTCCCAGAACAAAGTACAACGTGGAGTATAGGGTCACATGCAAATGATTATTCAAAGGAGCTTCGTAGATCAATAAGACAGTAGCGATTATTCTAAGTACTGCAACTTGACAGAAAATAGGAAACCTACACAAGAACATCAACACAAAAAGGAAAGATACTTACTACCATTACAGCACCCACTCAATATCACAAAAGACCATGCAAAATATTCTACAACAATCTGCTTCATAACATAAAAACTGCTAAGTTCCCTACTGCAACTTGACCGAAAATAGGAAACCTACACGAGAACATCAACACAAGAAGGAAAGATACTTACTTCCGTTACAGCAGGCACTCAATATCACAAAAGACCATGCAAAATATTCTACAACAATCTGCTTCATAACATAAAAAACTGCTAAGTTCCCAAAAAGTATCCAATCAATGAAAGAAAACTGGCTGAAAAGGGAGAACTCTCTACAGTCTCACAGAATTATAGGAAAATAACAGCAAAACTTGGAAGCCTACACAGTCAATAATGCTCAATATGCATACACTTCACATGCAATCCCCTGCAAAAGGCACATAGCAGCCTCTCATCTGAACTTGGACACCAAAAACACCACTTTGGGATTACTAATACTCATAAATACTACATTGCCTGCCCTTGTTTGAATAGCGTGGATGCAAACTTCATAGCAAAATATTGAAAAACGTCAGATGTATGTTCGTATAAGTGTGTAAATGTGTGTGTGTGTGTGTGTGTGACGTGCGTGTGTATAAAAGAGAATATATGTGCATTTACCAGAGTGTGGTCTTACATAATTGATAAAAACAGCAATATAGAACCTGATAGAATAGGAAATAGTAAAAAATAAGGTTTTTAACATGCCAAAGTAATTAGTTTAGTTTGTTAATTATAAGAAACATAAGTTAATTACAAGAAATATAAATGAAATGCGCTAAATAAGTACAATTGTTTGGTTTGAAGGTAGTGAATATATCGAAATTGTGCAAAAGTTTGCATTATAACCAGTGAATTAAACAACGTTTGCATTAGAATATCACAAAATAGGATACTTATTAGATTAATAACAAACTTTCTGATGCAGTAAAATATTGACTAGGGCTGAATGATTCAATTACTGTAAAATATTAGTCTCAGATTGAAGTAAATAAAGTGTAAACAATACCCTTTGTTTGTAAAATAGGATTGTTAATTCCTTTGATAGCAGAAATAAAAAGTTGTACACATTAATTTGAGAGTTTTAGCAATATTTGTCCTGAAATGGATATAAATGTAACTTGTTAAGCGTGCCAAATACGAAATATTTAAAAAACAGTACAGTATAACCTCAATTTTGAAAGCTAACAGTACTCTAGTGTTTCTACATAGGCGTCTGTAGTGGTAAAATACATCCAGTCCTTAAGATTTTTGGCCATCCATTCATCCTCAGCGTCACGATTAGTCCCAAAAGCAAAAAAAGCGAAATCTTGTGGTTGTTATAATTTCTACTTTTCATGCAATCACATACACTATAGTACTAAGTTTAGTGAATTTTGGCGTCTTCCTGATTGGTCTGTTAAAGTTAGTAATCAATAAAAATATGCGTACATAGAAAAAATCCTGAAATAGTTGGATTCTCAAAAGTATGTACAATCAGTGTTCTTGCTACATTTAGCACCTAATAAAATATAAATTGAAGTCTAGTTAGTGTTGGGCTGTAAAATGTTTTGGTACATGTAGTTACTTGAAATAGCAAATATTGGCTGTGTAACTGGTAAAGCCCTCAAAAAAATCAACTTCGTTTCCTCGTAGTACTCCCTGAAAATGCTTCTTGCACGCTAATAAGGCTCTGGCGTGTGTTCCTATGCCTCCTACTAGCCTCTGTAAAATTCATATTGACCAGTGCTTAACCATTCAACATGCTGTAGAGCCTAAGCTTTAAGCTTCAGTCAGTGGAAATTTAGTTCTCAGGGACATATAGTGATTGTAGAATAAAAAAAAGAAGCCTCAAATAATACAGCATAACAGATACAAATAACCCCTGGTGTTAATCAAACACTCAAAAAGTCAAGTAGTACTTGAAACGTACCCCGAATAAAAGACTATAAGGGTAAATAGCATGGTAAGAAAAGTTTGGCAGGTGGACTTAAGAGCCACGTAGTCATCTGCTAACATCGTCTTGTCCTGTGATTTGTCATTATATTGTTAAGTAGTTATATTTAAGGGATGAAAGAAACAATATTAATAAACATTCAGTTATAGTACTCTTGGTAAAGGGGTTTCAGTGCTTAGAGAGATAATAATTTTAGTTACAGTAAAAGTTTGGCCTCTTATAAGTGCAAAAAAAGTACAAATATTAAACATTTCATACAGTTTATCTAGAAAGCAAAAGCAAAAATACAATAACTGCGCAACATACTTAAAAAATAAGCAAGCCGTGATATTCTACTGCCCCATAATAAGTCTAAAATATACTCGAAAATACTCTGACATAAGGTTGACGGCTATCTGAGATCGAAATTTTCAAGCTTTCTCTCATGCATAAAGTGGCTCTAGGAATCACTAAGCCTCAATAAAAATGGAAACATGCAGTAAAAGCACTTGGAGAGTTGTTGTGATCACATCATATGAAAAACATGCAAGAACAAGAATATATGGAACCCTACTCATATATTTAGGAAACTTTACCTACCCTAACAGTAAGAAAATACCGAGGAAACTCTAAAATAAACAAACTTTCCTACGAAGCAAACCAAAAATAGCGTAGTGGAAGTCAATAAACCCTAACAACAACAACAAGATTCAACAACTACATCAAAACAAAAACAACAACAATAATAATAATAATACTAATAATAATAGTAATAATAAACTTTGTGGGTACAGTTTTACTTAAAAGTACTTCTTCCTTAGTGATTAGAGAAATTTTTTAAATAAAGAACAAAACTCAAAGTTAAGAATTAAAAATATAAGATACAAAAGGCAATAAATAGAAAAAATAATAAAAGAAGTTGAAAAAATTATCTTTGCAAGTCAAAATTGCAATAAACACTTCTGCAAGAATAGATCAAATTGTGATATTAGAGTAAAAAATGGAAATAAACTTTTAAAATAGCAAGTTAAAAGTTGAAAAATGTCTTTGTGAGTCCAAAATTTAATAAAAAATGTTGCCTGAATAGAAGAAATTGTGATATTAGAGTAAAAAATGGAAATAAACTTTTAAAATAACAAGTTAAAAGTTGAAAAATGTCTTTGTGAGTCCAAAATTTAATAAAAAATGTTGCCTGAATAGAAGAAATTGTGATATTAGAGTAAAAAATAAACCTAAATTTCAGCTAAAGTTGAAGAAACACAGTTTGTGTGTCTAAATTCCCATGCGAACTCTTGCTTGAATCGTTCAAATAGCGTTTTCTGAGTAAAAATACACAAAAAATGCGAAATATTGTCTCTAACAGTAAAAACATCTGGTCAATTTTACATGAATCCTGATGTTTATAACCCAATAATCAAATGGGCCGTGGTTCGCAACCCAGAAATAAGAGCAAATAGTGGATCGCATCCACTTTAACCTGTAGATACTGGAACAGAATGTTCCTAGTTCAGCCAAATTCGTTACGCCTTAGGTTAAATAGTCTTTGCAATGTTACAAAAGGCGGCAGAAATACCGCGTAGATTACTTCCACCAAATAAAATTGGAACCTCAAAGAAAATCAATACTCGTGTGTAAAAATTTGGCGACACTTGACTTCCATTCAACTTCGGAAGAAGACCAAGCGATGGGGGCCGTAACAATAGAGAACTTTTTTTCCCCTCACGTGTCCATGAACGCGCGCGGTTTGGGGGTGCCGATGAATGCAACCACATAACAGGTTCTTCCGTAACAGGTTAATATTAATAACATGGATTCTGCTCGCATACTTCGTTTTCATATAGGATACATCGTTCAATTTCTTCGCCTTTAAAGCGAACATGTGTTATAATATCTTCTACCTCCGATCGAACGCGTCGGCACCGATTGAATACGGGTAAATTCGGATCCTTAATTATACCAAATATGACTCACCACCGACGCCAAAATGGCGTTTGTACATTAATGGAAAAACCATTAATTCCAAGTTCCCACGTCTGTATAAAGCACCCATGACTCATATCCGGCAGAAACGCATATATAATATACAACAATAGTGTTAGAATAGTCCGAAAACGAACTCCACAATAGTGTCTTTTGTACCTTAATGGAAAAACCATTAATTCCAAACTCCAACGTCTGTATAAATCATCTGTGACTCATATCCGGCAGAAACGCATATATAATATACAACAATAGTGTTAGCTTAGGTCAAAAACGGAATACATAATAGTGTCTTTTGTGCACTAATGGAAAACCATTAATTTCAAACTCACACGTGTGCATGAGTCATCGATGACTCATCTCCTCCTCCACCCACGACACGTGGCGCTAGATTAAATAACAATAGCGTCACCCCTCGAAAATGAATTAAAAAACCATTAATGTCAATTAACGGGTCTATTGTTAGGTCTAAAGTATTATCCCTACTACTATTACATACTTTGCAGTAATGAATATAAAACCATATGCATAGCGTTTAGTACCTCTAATTACCTTCTATATACATATTTTTCATAAAATAAATAATTATATATTCATAAAAAGTTATAAACATGCAAATACATAAATGTAAAATATTCTAAATACTTGCAAATGAATTCTAAGTACGTGCGAATTAATTAAAACCCGTGCAAATAAATTCTAAGTACGTGCAAATTAAAGACCACCCATGCAGCAACAGCCACTGGCGCAGTCAGATACTACTCACTAGTGTGACAGTGTGAACATCCCGTGTCGCTTGTCCCATTGGTATGAAAGTTTCCTTACACTCATCTCATGTCGATGGCACTAAGAAAGTTTTGTGGGGTTCCCCTTGTCGTTTCATGGAATCATCATTATCATCATCGCCGCGATTAGTTTAAAGCGGAAGAAAAGAGACAGTAAATATCCAAAATACAAATGCTTCAGTGTGTATATCTTTAAAAGAAATGATGATGATAATAATAATGAACCTAATTCATACACAAAAATTTAGTTGCCAAGAGCATTCCACGCGTATTTTTTCTCCCGTATTATTAACGAAAGTATGACGATAACAGGACGTGGTCGACTGTCTAGAATGTTCGTTAATATCTTCGCGACCACTGTACCAAATATCATAGCAATTATCACATTCATAGAAATGCTTCATGTAAAAGAATCAGACGTTGCAGCGAAAACTCCATTTACTTCCATTATAAGCAGACGAATACCAAGCACCGGGTTCAACACCAGCGCCTCTAACGGATCATTTTCGAGTGGAACTAGCCAGAGCGCACAGAACTGTGCCGTTTTCCACACTACGTTATTCAAGGCGCTGTAGCAATATGAATATAATTGTCTGCACGCTAATGATATGTGCGTAAATATAAGCGGCCGTCTGCAATCTCGGTCCAGAGTCAAAACGAACGCTCTGCATTTACCAAGTTGCTAAGGCTGTAGCTAGCCGCTCTTCCATGGGAGGCAATTAGTTAATCATTTCTTGACAGATGGCACTGAAGGCAGCGGGCTTTCTGTTTTGTTCAAGTTGTTGCGTGAATCACGGGCCGTGTCCGGATTGGCAAGCGCTCCGTCCAGTTCTCTCCCGTTGCTCTCGCGTGCCATCGAAGTCACGTCTAAGTCGTCCGAATCTGCATGTCCCCTTATAGTACGGTTGTCACTTTTCCCGCCAGGTGTCAGCCCGAACTTCACCCACCGCGCTCTGGGGCGCAGGCGCATCGCACGGAAGAAGAAAGCAGACGCCAAACAAACATGACAATGATTTCCACCTATTTACTACTCACATTAAAAATGTAACACGCTATTTCATCATTTACAATTTTTCTGCATTCAGTATTATCGATAAAATGTTAAAGTATAACTGAGTTTTACATCGTCTAATCAGTACATGTTGTCTGTACAAAGTGAAAGTTAGAATATGGCTGCCAAGCGCAGCGTCACAGCGAGTTCAAGCGTGCATCTGTCGCTCCTCTCTGCTCTCCCCTCCGACTCCACGTCTGCCGCGAATTCGGACAACGGAGGTTGGCTGAGTCCCCGGATGGAACGGTGCTCTAGGTGACATCTGCTGCCGATTCGGACGCGGCCACGGTTTCACTACCTAAGAAGTTCAGTCACTGGGGTGATCGTGATCTACAAACTACTGGCGCAGCCATTTGTTCGTGCGTGTGTGTTTCCCGAGACTGTTCAAGATTATGCCAACCAAGAAAAGCCGAGCCGTTACAACTAATGATGGTGGTAAGCAACTTTTGGCCACTTTTCACCAGGGTTTCGGAGCGGAGCGGATCAACGATCCGGCTGCTGCACACGCTCTCGATCGGAGCAGAGGAAGTTGGAATATTTCTCGCGCCGCTCCGGAGTAAGGAGGGATATTCTAAGCGCTTGCCCACTCCGCTCTGGAGCACTCCGAGTTTGGAGAATACGAGTGTATACAAAAAACTGACGATCAAAGGTTCCGAGTCGATTAGTAATATTGTTTGTGGAATTCGTACGGCATTTGAACATCGCCCGTTATTGTTGTTTTAAAACTAGTTATTATTATTACTAAAGCTAAAGCCATGAAAATAGTCCTGTCAAGATCACGCCACCCACCTACAATGTTGCCAATAAGCAACGAATAATCCTTACACAGGGAAGACGAAATCAACTGCATACGTACAGTCAAAGGCAAAGATAATGGTAGGCAAATTGCCCACCACTACTTTCATTACTTTTTTTATTCTACATCCTGTGTTGTTTTAAGGAATGAAACTATGTTGGTTGGAAGCAGGCATTGTTTTCTCCGTATTGACTTAATTATTTCAATTCATTTTCATCACATTGTGTAATACAGACCGAATGAAAATGGTGGTGTACAATTTGCCTACTGTTTCTTTCGCCGTTGGGTTAGGCTACGTACACAACGCGCAGTATGTCGACTGTGCAGCTTACAAGAGGGTGTGGCAACCTTGGAGAGCCAGGTGTGGAGGAGGCAAAGGGAAGCTCTAACCTTGACTGGACTGTTTTCATGGAGAAAGCAGTAATACTACTATCCATATTATTATTACTATTTTCGTTATCACTTCTACCATGAGCGTAACTTAGGACCTAACTTTGGGGAGGTAGAATCGAACTTGGGGCTTAATTTTTGGGGGAGTAGAATTGAACTTGGAGCTTAACTTGTGTGGGGAGGGGGATAGAATCGAACTTGGGACCCAACTTGTGGGGAGATCAAAATTGAATTTGGGGTCTAATTGGGGGGACAGAATCGAATTTGGGGGCAAACTTGGGCTGGGGGAGAGTAAAATCGAACCTGAGGCCTTACTTCTGGGGACAGAATCGAACATGTTACATGTGCGAAATCACAAGAATTACCCTTTCAATAGCAGGCCTGTGGTTTTATAAGTTAAGAGAATGGAACCACTCTCTCATTTCCTGCCACCAGGGATCGCGACTGAAACTCATTTCGGTTCGACTTGGTTCGGGCTAAACACTTCGGTACGACTTCGGCATACCGGCCCAAAGTTGCAGTCCACACCATGGGTGAAATAAGTTATTCCAGCCAGAATATTGGCTCGAGTAACATTGGCCAAACTACTGCAGGAAATCAAATCGACCTTCCAAAGGCTAGTAACGCGCGGTGCGTGTTGAGCGCGCAGAGAAAAGGTGAAGCAACGTGACAGAGGAATAAAGACAGGCAGACAGGTGTTCATGCAAAATACTCGCTGTGACATGGTTGCCATATGTAACTTTTTTACGCTAGTTATGTATGATACTTTGAATGTAGCGAAAGAGGAAATTCAGGTTGCTAATGTTAACTTTTCGATTTTTGAATGTATATAATTGAAAATCGGATTCCTGCTTATTAATGTTACCGTAATAGGAAACGTTTCAATTGTAAATACAGAGTAGTCATATCTATTTTTTTTAACCCTGGCATTAGAAAGTTGATTGACTGATTTGCTTTATTTTACATAGCTTTTTGTGCCACTTTTAGCTAATTTGCGAAGATTGGAATGAGTGATGATATGATGGAATTGATGAATGGACACTAACAAACATCCATACTCAAGCCGGGATTCGAACCCGGGAACTCTGGCGTCGTAGCGCGATGTGCTAACCACTCCGCCACGGGGGCCAGCACTAGAAGGTTGAAACCCCGTAAAACCAAAAATGTAGGTTTGCCACATTTAGTTTAATTTTATAAAGATATACGTAAATCTTTGAATACCTTGAATACAGCCTAATAGGGAAAGTTAAATAGTATGAAATACAGGGTTGTCATATTAATTTTTCCCAAATTTTAAAGACAGGAAGTTAAATTAGGTTTTTAATGGTTATTTATACTACTGCAAAAATAACAAATTAGGGAACTTATAATAAACAGAAATGTCTGGTTGCCATATCTAACATTTAATGTTTGTAAGCAGTAACCTGGAAATCGGTATGCTGGTTACAAGAAAATTGAAAAGTTTGGAAAAACGACGAATGCAATGTTGCTATATTTAACTTTCTGAGTCTAGAAAGCCAGAAAACGTATACGTATAAAATAAATATTTTTTTATTGAGTACGTTGTACACCGCAGCAAACTGAAACCACGTTATCAGTCATGAGCAATGTTTAGTCAGCAGATAAGTAGATACAAGATGTGTAAGCTTTAAGACACGTGAAAAACACAGAATTCAATATTACCTATTTGAATGGGGCATGTCCAGAATTTTATGGTTTCATTCTGAAACCAGAACTTTGCTGCGAACAATACGTGCCTCAATGATGGCATTTGATTTGATTTTTGTTACTTGACGTTGCATTCAGGCCACTTTTGGCTAATCGCGACGATGATAATGAGAGATTTGATGAATGTGTACTGAGAAAAAGAAAACCTTGATGTAGCGGGCTGTGGCCCGATAACATAGTGGTAACGGTATCGCCTTGCAATCAAGGGACGTTGGGTTCGCTACCCGATAGAGGGACATAGTGGCTCGAATTCCACTTTAAGTTGGATTTAAACTTTAGGCCTATTCTCGATAGTGTATTGTTGAGTCTTAAATCCACCAAAAGTCCATAACAAAAGGCATTGTTTCAATGTATGTTGAATGTATAATTGCAATGTATATTGTGAGAAATTAATCCTTAAGAAAATATAAA
Source organism: Lepisma saccharinum (assembly GCF_977018435.1). NCBI lineage: Eukaryota > Metazoa > Arthropoda > Insecta > Zygentoma > Lepismatidae > Lepisma > Lepisma saccharinum. The sequence goes on from NC_139230.1 coordinate 141,452,560, forward strand.
TAGGTATTTTTTTTTAACAATAACAATTTCTTCATACGCATGAGCGTCCGGAAGGTGTGTCGCCCCAGTCGAATCTGGTCATGCTTCTATTTGTAAGCAGCAGCGCAACTTCTGCCCGTAGTGTGTCATGCATTAAATTCGAACATTCTTGAATTAATCAGTAGTTTTTCTAGATTCAAAATAAATTATTTTGTGATCTTTTTCGGCATTGGATAAATATTTTAAGAAGGTATGTAATTTACAACTTTAATAATTTTATGTATATATTGTAAAAGCCTAAATTAAATGATGTAATTATGCAGATCCATGGATACGTGTAAATATCGATCAAGTTTCCTTGGTATTTTGGCAACAACCGTTCGGTTTAAAAATGGACCAGGTATCTGTATTTCTCGGCTTTCTTGCCCTGTTGCCATTAGGCTGGTATCACAGGTTAACCTCGTAGGGTTACGAGGATATGACTACCATAGGTAGGTCTATAATTCTGTGGTAGAAGAATGTTCTTTCCTGGTTTTGGCAAGAGGATTATTTTTGCTAGTTTCCAACTTGATGGATAATAGCCGGTAAGGAACATAGAAAAACTAGCAATTTTCTGGGGCCGTTCTTCAGTTGTGTAACATTCCAAATATTATATATTCAATTTGGGAATATTACTCGTACTTTTGTACGTTTATAGAGTTTATTTCGGAGAAAATAAACTCTCCACCGCAAAATACGATAGCGGTACGGCATTTAGATGGTGATGCCATCTGTCGTAGATAAGCTAAACTATACTCTCCTCCCCCCTTCCCCTTTTCTTGCACGATTCCCGATCGTCAGTAACACAGTTCGCATCCGGTCTTCGAAACAACACATACAGTCAACTAGCAGCGGAGCAGGATCGTCTTGCCTATACGCAATTCCTTCGCCCACGCATTGCAATGGTGAGATGGGAATACAACTTTGGAAGCCACGATTTCTAGACTCGTGTAGAGGCGTACGAATGCAGTTACGTGATACATACCATGTGCTTGCGATTGTGATAAAGACCATCAGAAGGATTGCATTAAGGTAAAGTGGACGATTATAGATTTTTGATCCTGTTACCGACTTGCCCTGTTTGAACTGTACAATTACTCTCCTTTTTTTTGTGTGATTATTCAGCGAGCTGTTTGTTCGGAGTTTTTTCTCCAACACATTACCCCCCCCCCTTTCTTTTTGACTTTGGGTGTAAATTAACGTGCCGAATATATTGGTACAGTGCTTTCGGAGAGTGAACTCTAATAATTTATGCATGCATTTTTTGGAACTGATAATGATACCAAGTGAAAGTACGTCCAACACAAAGTCTTAGATATTTCTACTCCCATATTTCGTATAACAGTCCAATCCCAAAGAAAGAGCGACTAGCTCTCTATTCTCATGCTTTTGGAGATTGAATAATCGATTGTGACGAAGAAAATAAATTTGGTTTTTCTTACGCAAGGAATTGCAGTCCTGACGCTGTTGAAAGACAGGAAGCGACGGCTTAAATCAAGTTTGTTAAATGACAAAGTGCTTTTCTAATTCTTCCCCCTTTTTCCCGTTTTAATAAATCGTGTCGCCGGAACACCTTAAGCAGTAGCCTCAAAGCCATGCACAATAAATATAATAGGTATGTGTAGGGTACATACGCTTGATTGTACGTAGATGTTAAGGATTCGTTGTTATTGAAGAACGCCTCCGTAGATTGTTATTGGCATTGCGTTGCCGTTTGTTCAGTAGTGCAGTTATGTTCCTTGTGCTCGTTTTTGTAAAGAATATTCCCCACTCTTAAAAATGAGAGGTTGAGGGCCATGTAATAATATTTCACGAGTTACTAGGAAGTCAAGATAGTTTAAAAATTGTTGAAATAAAAGGAGGTTAAAATTGAAGTTCTCTTTCCTTTATCTTTTCTTGCTTGCTTCATTCCATTAGAGGTAAATTGAACACATTGAAAGAAAGGCAATATAAGTGTATATACATATAAATAGGTAGTTTGAATAAGAACCAGGATAATGTCCTTGAATGGTTAGTCATTTTTACGTCTTTTTGACTGTTCTCTCCCCGCCCCCTTTCTTTGCATCTATTTCTAGAAAGATTACGAAGAATATTAAATTGTGCAATCCTGTTTGATCAATTAGTATTAAGAGGGTTAATTTGTGATTAAGTATTTCTGTGCCGTGATTTTGTTACAGGAACATTGCTGTGGACAACGTAAATAAGCAAAGTAGTAATTGGAACGGAATCTTCGTGATTTCGACCGTTCCTCGGTTTCCTGCATTTAGCGGAATGCGACGTTGCCTTCCTGTTGATAGTTTACATGTTTTAGAACATATTTGCTCAACAGAAAGGTAGCGTCGAAAGGTGTTTGTGACCCTTGTTTGGAGTAGGCACTAACAGGGATTTATTTACCACGCGCTTCCAATAACTATCATTAACTTATCGGGTTTGTTAGTTGCCTTAACCAGACAAGCGTCATAGTTGTAATATGGTAATAGTATCAAAACCAGGTGCCTTACCAGGTCGAAGAAGATTTATAACACCTTTGACCTCCAAAGGGGTTGTGAGAAGTGGATAAGCTGTGTGGTTCATGACGTAGTTGTTCCAGTCGATGATGAACATTCTGGATATAATTGCCATTATGCGGTTGATCTGGTGTGTGGAATTGGTCCTCCAGATGTGTGGAGAACACTTCATCCTTCTCCTCTTGTGTATACACTATGCCATTTGGACTCTGCAGCGGGTAGGCAGCTGATTGTGTATTCTTTCGCAGATAGTTTCTTAATAATTGCTAGAATCTACTATCCTGCATTGATATCCCAGAGAATTCTGTGTCCCAATCTGCCTGTCGCTGTCGAATGAAATATCGGCGAAATCGATCATGAAATTGATTATACAACTGTTTGTAGCGATAGTTATAAGTTTGTTTCCATTTCCGTCGGTATTAGTTTTTACAGTTCAGGAGGATCATACCCTCACGGAACAGCCTACCGTGGTTATTGTATAATGGGGGGGGGGGGAGGTTCTAAGAGTGGAGTGAAGATATGATGTTTGTATGCCTGCTGTAACTTTTTTAAAGCCGAATTTCGGCTGGGGTTTTTAAAGCTAAATGCAAGTCAATGATAGGCACTAATTGTCGAGTGTAAGCATCCCAGTCTCTTGTAACTTCATATTTTGGAGGAGGAGGATTCAATAAATTACGACGAACAATTTTAAAGAGTACTGGTTGATGGTCCGAGTCTAGATCATGAATAATATAGGGACCAGTCATAATATTCACACCTTGATACATCTGGAAGTCCACGTCCTCGTGGATAATAAGTGGGTTCTCTTGAGGGCAAGAATGGGTAAGTTCAATTTTTGGACACGTTGGAGAAGAGAGGCACCTCCATGGTTCACTAAACGCGAATTCCATGCAGGGTTTTTACAATTTAGATCACCAGCTAAAACCACTTTCTGGCCCAATCGAAAAGAGTCTCTAGTTCTTGTACAGGAATGAGCTGTTTTGGAACGTTGTATCCTGCTTTCAAAATTAGCGGCTCGGTGGTAGTTAATAGGTCAATTATTGTGTTTTCTAAAGCTTCTAGAGCTGGATTTGGAAGTTGACGTGCAAATAGCAAAAATTTCACAACTATAACCGACCTCCATTCCGTCCCGGGAACCGATCGTTTCTATGGTATAATTTGCAATTTTCTATTTATTATGGGGTTTCAAGTGAGTTTCATTCACCAGGGCTATATCAACATTGTATTCACGCAAAAATTGTTTGAACGTCAGGAATAGAGTACGAACTCCATCAGCATTCCACTGAACACACGTCAATGTTCTACTTATCGGAGTACCTTTACGGGCCATTTCCGAGAAGGTTATCCAAAACATCCATGGCAACACTGAACTTATCTATGATTGTCTTGGCATAACTTTCCTTTGTTTATAGATCCAAAGTGAGAATGGCAGCACCTCCAGAAAGGCTCTCCAAAGGCGTCATCATGTTGAAAATCGTTGTCTCTTTAGATGTTTTTTTTTTTCAGATGGGGGAACATATGATAGTCAGATGGAGCCAGGTCAGTGAATAGGGTGCATGGGGTAACACTTGAAAGCCTAAGGAGGTCTGAGTCGCCATTGTTTCACCCACAGTGTGTGTGGCGAGGCATTGTCATGCAAGAGGATGACGTCTTTTTAAGAGCTTTTCTGGAGGTGCTGCCATTTTCACTTTGGATCTATAAACAAAGGGAAGTTAAAATCATAGACAGTCGATTTTTGCACCATTACATATAGAAGATTTGACCAGTACACCCTGTAATTTTCAGCCTCGTAGCTGATTTTTTCTGCGTAAGGCTCAATACTTATCAGCACCCCCTCGTAGTTTAGACTTTAATCTAAAGTACCGTTTATAACGAAGGAGAAAAAAACACTATGTACTTAGTCAGTATGGCCTACGTAGGAATATATCGTGAAAGACATGCGCAAATGTGACATTTGTTACTCTTATGTTCACGTAGTGTGTGTGAAACTCACTTTCATTTGCCCAGACTGTGGACTGTGATGTGTAATCCATGGTCTTCTGGTAACAAATTGTGACATGTCACTCATTTGTTTATTGGCTTGTAAACAATGTTATTTTGTTGTGCAAATCTCATGTGTCATTATGTCAATAAAATAAAGTGTATCAACATACTTATCTACCTATAAAACAATATAGTTGTACTTTCTTTGCAATTTCTGTTGCATATTTTGATGTGAAAGAACAAATTATATGACTAGGCCATATTGGGTACATATGTATCCAATATGGCATAAACGTAACTTTTTAATATAATCTTCCCTTAACTCATGTTATTCTTTGGAATTGGCTCCAATTTTTAGCAAATGTCCAGAAGTGTCCCCTCTTTTGAATCTTGCCACTAGTTTTATCATTCTGACTTTGTACAACCACTAGAAACAGTCGCAAATCTTAGGTAGGCCATATTGGATTCAGGTACCTTTCATTAATACTTTTTAGTTTCACAATAGCTCTTGTTCAGTCTGTACGGTGTACGCTCTACCTGCTGGTAAGGGAAGTGGGAAGCGGGAAAGCGAACACTCCAACGCGATAAGAAACAAGTCTGTACGACGAGGTGCGCGTAGTACTTCCTCCCGCCATGTCGCTACCGCTGATGTCTGGTTCCTTACCAGCATGGAGAGCGCTCGCCGTAAGAGTAGACCAGAGCTATAAAGGAAATTTATATTTTGGTACTACTTATAAATCTGAAGGACCTTGCTATTATTTTCTCTTGACCTTGTACAATTTAAGTTGCCGATAGTTTGTGTGCCCAAATGACATCTTGTCTTAGGAACTACTGCTCCACGAAGTGGTTTGAAAGTGCACACTTGCACGTAATTTGATTTGAAAGAAACTTTCTTGTGTGTGAAATACTTTGGATGTTCTTATAGAGTATGGTGCATAAAAGGATGAAATGAATACGAGTACAAAATAATATCCAACGGTTTTCATTAAAAAAGAAACCGCAAAGAAACTGGCAAACTGGGTAGAAAAAGAAACGAAATTGATCAAGAATAAATGTGGGTAAGTGTGCTTTCTTTAAGTCATTATCTATACATATCACACAATATGTTGGAATGTTAATAAGTTTGATTTCCACGTTAGAAAGCAAATAGCTAAAAAAAAACCTAATAAGCTTGATTTTACTTTTAACGAACATTATATTTGTTTATGTAAAAACAGAAAGTATTCATTTATGAAAGTGAATTTGATTTGGGATATAACCCATCTCTGTCCATTTGGTATGTTTATCGACGTAAATTAATAAACTGTTGTAAAAATGTTGCTTAAAACTTCTTATATAATTAGCTTTAATTTAATAATTAATTGCTGCTTATGAGGTATGAAAATTTTTAAAATATAATATACAAAGTATAGAAAATATTGGATTGCACTAAAATCTCATACAATCTGGAAGAAATTTTACAGTTTGAGGTAGTTTCATAGTTTATATTCCAAGAAAACACGCATCAGTAACTTTTAAGTATTTGTGTGATTTCATAGATGAAATACAATTCGCTGATTGCCAGTGTAGTTGTAGCATGACTTGTTTTATTTCGACTAAATTTGGAAAAGAGCTTGCATCAAAATGAGAAGTACAACATTTATAATGGAATATTTGGTGATTTCAGCTGTTTTATGTGCTTTATTTTTCTAAGGGTTTGTGGAACAGAATATGTTGTGTCGGGACGGGAAAATCCCGGCATTCCGAACGGGAAATGTTCGAAATTTTCCGAAGCTCTGGAAATCTCGAATTCTTCAAGTTATCTTCACTTTAAATGATTGTTATTGTATTTCAGGAATAAAAACTAACAATTTTCGAGAAGTTCCAGACACTTGCAATGCAGAAAATGTCGAGAATTAACGATTTTTAAAATGACCATTCGGTATTTCCCGAGTGCTCGGGATCCCGAAAATTCGGGAAATCATTTCACGAAGTTGGGATCGGGGCGAAATGTTTTTCCCCGTTCCCGGGATCCCTCACACCTCTAGATTTCTGTGGCGAAAAATTGTTTAGAACGTGTAAAACTAACGTATCCTCGGTTATATCTACTGATCGTATTTGACGCTGTAGGCGAAGTGCAGTTCGAAAGATTTTCACTTCTAGTCCACGACTTCAAGACCGCACTGCGAGACCATTCTCGAAGTATGCTCGCTTCAAGTATGGTCTTGCCTCTTTTGGACACGGCCTAAAACCCGTTCAGAATTTTTTTCCGGCTTGACCGGGAAATTGATAATTTTCTCAGTCCCGAACGTCAGAATTATTAATATTTCCTTCCCAATTACATCCCGACCATATTTTTTTCTGCCATGCACACCCTGGGTACGGCCGTCAACATGATTCTAATGTCAGCTGTGTAAACGTTGGCTCGTTATTTGTTGGACAAGGCAGTTAATTGCTGTAACTAGCAGCCAGTAATTCGTAGAAAACAATATTGTTTGTAATTAAATATCGCTACAATTTTACCATTCTAATTACATGAACTTTTCCCAGATATCTCGGATAGGTAATTGCCCCCACCCACTGCTGGCGCCTCTGACTCACTCGTCAGTGGCGTATTTGTGATTTCGTTTTGGGAAGTGAGTTTTTTGGGGTGTGCAAATTTGTAAATATGTTACCCGTCAGTAAACTAAACTATAGTCCTGCGGTTCTAAGTACCTTGAATATTGGTTCTAACCTAGGACATTAAATCTTACTTAATACATTTTGATGTAATTTATAAACAGCGTATTTACATTCTAAGAAAACCCAAACTCTTACACAAAAAGAGCTATCGAACTAGTAACACTGAAAACTTATTTAAGTTTCCATTGCCAGGTTCATACTTTATGTTCACTTAACCATCTACAAGTTTCTTGTGAGCACTTTATACGGTGAAGTTGGTCAGTTGCAGAATGGTCCTCATTTAATCCACAAGGCTGCATACTCTTCGGCAGGTAAATCTTTGATGACTTGACAATTAACGTACACGGATAATTTTTCAGTTGTATTTGTTACAGTTAAGAAATGGTAAACTCTATATTTTCAATTCCATTTTCTTTGACGAGGATAAAAACATCCCTGGCAGGGATAAAAATATTTTTTTTCCGGGATAAAGTGTTTTGTGAGGGGGAAATCCCCTGCACGCCCCACCCGTTAATACGTACACTGGGTGTCATACACAAGAATAATGTGTATCTTTCCAGAGTTGCATAAACCTGACATTTTAGATAGAAAAGAAAGGGAAAGAAGTGTAAGGGAGTTAAATCCTGTGAGCAGAGTGGTCCCTAAACTTACCCCTGCCACCCAATCCAATAACTAGGGAATTGCTGACTCAGATGTGCATGAACAGGTGCAGCTTAATGAAGGAATGTACCATTCTGCTGGAAGAAATTGGGGAAACCACCATCTTCCTTTAACTCTTCACTGGTATACCTGTGAACGTGGCACACACCCTGTGATATAAATGTAAGTTTGTTTGGTCATGATAATGGTATCACTTTCTGGTCTTGTCTAGCTGTTATTTGTGATGTCTGTGGTCAGACGATATCAGTTGTAGGTGGTGGCACTGGTCTCCGTCTGCACAGACATGTCATTTATACAAAAGTCTGTGTTATATGAGCATGTACCAACTGCATAACCACTTACATTGTATTTCAAAATATTTTATTTATGTGCCCACTGAATTCATGTTGTTTCACTATTTTCTGTTTCGATTCTTTAGTAATTACTTTTATCTTTGTCTCCATTCACCTTTTACTACAAATATTTCAAGCTAATCGAACTTTGAAATCTGATATTTGGCACAAATGAAGAACAGTAGATTTGAACATGGCTTGCTGAACCAGTGATGAGGGAAAAGAAGGATATTTGATTCTCAAGCCTTAAATGATAATGTTGTTGAGGAGCAATTGAACAGTGTTCACGAAAGCACTGCGAACAAGCCTGTCCCCAGAATTTCATTTCAAGGTGGATAGGGGAGGCTCATCCCTTATCAACAGTTATCATATAAAGGCAAAAAGTGGGGAAGTAAAAGCTCTGAAGATGTGTATTGCAACTTACTACACAATATGTTTAATCCTGCTAAGGAAGTAAAATTTATTACCACTACATGCTTTTTAAATGAGATATTTGTAAGATTTCAGGATAGGGAGAGGGCTTCAGCCTCCTGAACTCTTCCTCTGGTTATGTGCCTGACCATGAATCAATCTGTCTATGAATATAAACCTAATTTACTTGCACTTTCTCCTCAATATATTTAGCATGATGTAACTATGAGGTAGATTTCTCATCCCCCTTATTATGGCATTTATTACTAATGTTATGCACATAAGTTAACATCAAAGTAAATTCATAAAATAAAATAAAATATTATCCTTTTCTTGATAATTCTTTCTCATACTGTGTAATCAAGAATAATCCAATACAAGAATATAATTTGATTATTTTTATGTAATAAATAAGTTAAAATTTAATTTTAAGTGATATATATTTGGCAATAGATATTCATTAACTATTTCATGTGATGAATGTGAAAAACTACTCGAAAAGAAATAAAATTAATCTGTGAGCACCATTCTCACATGTACGGATTCAGTGTTGACTTTTGAAGGGTTCGGACATGTGAGAATAGCTCCCTTTCCACTTGAGTCGCCAACTGTAAACCACATGTATAAAGGTCCCTGTACCATAGACGCCACTTTTGGTGAGATAACGCACTTTCTGCCCCAAAATTCACGAAGGACACATTTTATGTATATTTACATTTTTAAAGTATTGTTTATGCCGATATTGCCCCGGTCAAAAGTTACCTTGCCCCCGAAAATTTATCTTAAGTTGGTACCTATGGGCTCTACCCAACTTGAGCTAGCATGGAGCTGCAAATGTACTTATTTTCTCGTAGAAATTATCGTTGTTAAGAGCAGTATTGCCCAAAAAATGGGAATCAGCAAAGCTGAGTGTCAATGAATTGAAAACTCCATCTCCACAGCCATAGCAAAGGAACTCAACCAGCAGTTCGCAGACCTGGACATTTGCAAGTGATAAAAGAAATTAAACAGCACTGTAAAAAATGGGAAAAAATTAAAACTGCTGCAGAGAATGCGATTGAAAATTTAAAAAGCTATCTCGACAGGAAATTCTCCGATTTAGAGAAACAGATGAATCAAATGCGGAAGGATCTAAATTCCATGGAGGAATATGGCCATCATCTAAACCTGGTTTTTAATGGAATCAGTGAAAGTGAGGGTGAAAAGTGCGAAGCGATTGTGTCAAAAATCATCAATGAGCAGGTGAATGTGAAAGTGTCTCAAGATGTGATCCATTGTGTTCACACACTGGGAGCACCACGAAGTGATGGAAAACCTAGGCCGATCATCGCATGGTTTATCGCCCCCATTCAGACACCTTGCCCAGGTTCACACCCAATTGAAGTTAACTAAATATCGAATCATAAGAGAGATCATTTATAAGACTACGACGATTTTCAGATTTTCTAAGTGGTGTATTTTGTATGATATCACTCTTCCTGCTCATAATACCAACTTGACTCACAAATATTAATTTGTTTTAGTATATATTTGTGTGTGTGACTTTTGTTCAAGATTCGAGCTCATAGGCATAGGCGATTTCTCATTTATTTATGTCCTGTAATCGTAGCCATTAACCTAAGTTTTAACCAGTTTTAAGGAGTTGAATGTGGATGGTTTTAAAACATCAAGAACATTCTGAGGACCACGAAACACCATCTGCAGTACAGGCAAGAAATTATAATTGTCGTTAGTGACAACGCTAGTTAGTAAAATACATTCAAAGGTGATTCAAGATTTGGTAGGTTGGTTGATTTGGTGTTTTATGTCCATTTTATGCACAGTAAGGGTAATCGGGACTTAACCAACAGTTTAAAGTCCCTCCATCGGGTATCGAACATGGGACCAAAAGTGATCCAAGAAAACCGACACTACATGTCAGTTGCACGGATTTTTCGGTGCCGCTAGCTTCAGGATTAAGAGCTTATCCTTATACAACCAAATATCAATGAAACAATCACCATAGTCCGTTTCCAGCTATCTAGTCGATATGGTTGGGATACCACTGAAGGTTTTCATTGCAAAATAAAAAAAAATAGTTACTAATAAAATTGGATACAGTTTAACTTGAGTTTAATTTAGATGTGTATAAAAGTAAAGAAACAAAGTTTATGAGTACACATGATATAAGAAATAATCCTTTCCTTTTTCTGGGAAATGGTTGACAAAAGGGAAAGTTCAGGACACGTCCGTCGGTGTGTTTGTTTGTGTTCCATGGTTCCTTGACTTTGATTGAGTCCTCGCGACTAAACCTCCTGCAGCTGTTCAGAATCAATGAATGAATGTATTCATTCTGACACTTTTCCATTTCAATTTACATATTCACAAGCTTATGTGATTGTATCATTCTTTGATAGGCCTTACATAAGGTTTCATATCCTTAATATTTACATTATGGCTTACTTTGCCATCCAAAGATGTGACTTCATTAGCTTTATAATTGTACTTTCTCGTTATTTTCCAAGGCCCAGCGAAAAGTTCAAAGAGCTTTCATAATGTTGATCTTGTGGTCCAACGCAGAGCTTCAACACATGTTGTTCAATTTTGAACGTTATGTTCCTAAATTTTCCTTCTTGCTGTGCTCTTCTTTTGTCGGCTTTTGTCTTAAGAGTACGTATTACTATCATTTTCCTTGCTGTTGTACCTGCGCTCTGTTGAGCCTTGATGCCAAGTATATTTTTTTGCTTCCGTCTCTACATTGCTCCCAAGATGTATTTCCATAGGAGTGAATCCGTAGCGATATTGACAGACATATTCGAGCATTATGAGATGAATGGTAAGGCTAAAGGTCATTGCGTATGCTACAGGTTAACGTACGTTCGTAACAATCTGACGATCTCTTTGTTAACCCTCTCGCAAGGGTTAGCGTGTGGACTATATACTCTGGTTCTCATTGCTTTGATGCCATTTTTTTTTCAAAATTTTGCTCCACTTACGTGTACGAAATATTGATGCATTATCGATTAGTAAAATCTGAACCTTTTGTACCTGAGGTGTGTGTTCATTTAACACTCGGTTCAAAACACTGTCGGTTGTGACCTTCCAAAAAGTTTATAACGCAGTGTACTTCTAATATACATCCGTAATAACCAACAAGTTTTGAACTCCACCTCTTCCTCTTGAAAAAAAAGGTAAAGTTCTCCACTGTGCTTAGCACCACGCCATGAAGGCGTATAGGGGGTGTGGGGGTAACGCCCCACATTTTCTTGATCCGGTCATGAGTGGGGGTGATGTGATCAGCCTTCCCCCCCCCATTTTTTCCCCAGGTACCCATGTCATTCAACGCTGGGTGGGCGCCGGGGCCACTTCGAACGTTAGAAAAGTTCCCGGATTTGAACCGGCCGGGGATCGAACCTTGAGCATGGTAGTCAGACGCGTTACCGACTAAGCCACCGCGGCCACCTTCCTCTTGATAGATTTCCAATTAAATCTAACACTGCCATTTCAGCGCAATCCTTGGGAATAATGGCAATTGGTAATCCTTGGAAATCCATGTTTGGCGCCTTCACACGTTGACACATATCACACAAGGCTAAAACGTTTCTTATGTGCCGAGCCATGTTTTTCCAATAAAAGGATTTTCTCATCTCTGCGAACATTTTCGCACTTCCGAAATGACCACGAATAGTATGAATATACCAAATCAATTTCGTAATGATCGATTCGTGTACACACATTCTCCAATCATTTGCACAATTATTCGTTCTTCTAAATACAATGTTATTTTCAATCTTATAACGATTCTTCACTTTTCTTTCTTTAAGACTAAGTTTTCTGTTTTCATCTTGCTTTAGAATGTGAATAATATTTCTCAACTTCTCGTCATTTTTCTGCAATTCTTTGATATTCTTCAATTCAGGGACAACCTTCGTATCAATGTCATAATCAATTGCTGCGATCACTTCTTCAGTGTCAATGGTTTCCGTGTGACATTCTGTCATCCGTGTCAGTATTAACAGGATTTCTGCTTAAAAAATCTGGCAAAATATGTTGCTTCCCTGGCACATATTTAATGTCAAAATACAAAAATCGTCAGTTCGTAAACACCATCTTTGTATTCTCTTGTTAGTGGTGAACATTTTCACAAGTGTGTCAATACCCTGCAGTCTGTTTCCACAATAAAATCTTTTCCTTCCAGGAAATGCCTTAATTTCTTGATTGCATAAATTTAATTGAGCATCTCACGCTCTGTCGCAGCATATACTTTCCCAGTTGCGATTAAAGTGCGTGAAATAAATGCAATACCATGTTGATTTCCATCTTCATCATTTTGATATAAAATGCCCCAACTGACGAATCTACACTCAAATGAAATGTCTTGCCTTTCAGAGGGTAATAAAGCATAACTGTGTTCAGGATTTTTTCTTTTATATCTTCAAAGGCAGACTGCTGCAACGGAGCACACTTCCAACTAGTGTCCTTCTTCAGTAATGCGCACAATGGAGCTTCTGACGATGCTAACTGAGGCACGAATGCTCTATAAAATCCAACAAATCCTAAATATTTTCTTAACTCCTGGTTTTTCGGCGTCTGTAATTGCTGAATGGCTTCTATCTGTTCAGGTTGACATTATATTCCTGACCCTGTTAAATTAAAACCTCAATAACTAATCTCCTTCTTTCCAAACGAACATTTCCTAAGCTTTACATGAAATCCTCCTCTTTTCAATCTATCAAGAATGGCTTCTATTCTTGACAAAAGTTCATCATAAGTCTCGGCAGTACAGAGCAAATCATAGACTTAAACAGATGTGTAAGAGAGAACTTCTCTCCCCAAAACCTGTTCTACACAGCGTGCACAAGCACTCGAGGAATTTAACATTTCATACGGAATCTTGTTCTAAACAAAAGTTTTCCCTTTATAGACGAAAGCCATGTATTTCTTAATCTCCTTGTACAGTGGAATGGATAGAAAACATTGTGACAAATCAAGCGTGGCAAAGTAAGTTACACCTTGGTTTCGATATAATATATCTTCAATTGATTCACATCTCTCTGCATCACGTTCAATGAATCGGTTCACTATGCGTAAGTCTAAGCATACCCTAAGTGTATTATCGATCTTCTTTACAATCAATAAAATGAGGTGTAAGCTGAATATCCTCGTTTAACAACACCTTGCTCCAGCCTAGTGGTTATTTCTTTATCTCTTATTTCCCTATAGCCAAAGGAATGGAATTTGTTTTAACCTGAAATTCCTTTATATTCTTCACTTTAATTTTATATTCATATTTCTTCACGTCTCCTGGAGAATCTGACATCACATCCTGATAATTTCAGTAGTTTACCTTGTTGTGTTTTATCTAAATCTTCTTTACGAACAATGTTTTTAATTTCTTCCTCGGAAAAATATTCCGTGCGCGTAGGCAACATTAGAGCTTCGTTATTTATTGTTTGTCAAACGTTTATTTTGACGTCATCACAATATGGTTCTAATGAATGATTAATATATCATTTAATGGCAAAAGAGGTTCTTGAATCATGCATGTAACAATACGTGGCTGAATGGAAACATCACTCTTGCGAAATAGAACTGCACATTTCTCATCATTCAAAAGTCCCTTTTCCAAATCAATATTGGCTTGATATTCTTGAAAGAAATCAGCTCCGATTATAACTTCAAATCTCAAGTGCGGAACAACTAAGAATGGATGAATATTAACAGTGTTTCCAAGTCTAACTTCACCAAGAATTTGTTGTTTAATTCGAATTGGCTTTTCTTTTGTAGCTGTCCTAATAATAAGATTAGATACGCCGATAACCGATGTTTGAGGTTCATTTTCTTGTATCCTTTGCAACATAAGATGTGATATAGCTGTTGACGTAGATCCTGTGTTTAATAAACAAATGCTTTCGATATTATTAACCATACAATTGGCCTCAGGCAAAGTACGAATCTTCGTTATTAAAGTATCGGTATATTTTCCCTCAATCTTCCCAGAATTCGTCTTCGAGAGCTCCTATCGCTCTATCTAAAGTTTATTTTGACGTTGCTCCACTGTAGGCATTCGTCGTCATTTTATTCATTGTTACACCAATAACGCCTGAGAGGACCATGGACACGTTGTTATAATCGTCGGCTACTTCACTAGGCTCATTGTTGCCAGATCCACCATATGTTCTTGATTCGTCCATTTTCATTCCATTATTATTATTATTATTAACATGTGACTTAAATTCCTTTTGTAAAATTCATTGTTCCATCCATACGTTCGCATTATTGCCATTTAGTAATCTATTGTGAATTTCAATCTCTCCCCCATCTAATTGCGAGGAATAGTGCATGTGGCCTTTCCCTGATTTGTGCGTGTTACATTAGCTTGACGTTGCTCATTCCTGCCTTCTTGGTTGACGCTTGCTTCATTGCTGTTCGAAAAGTGCTGATATTCATTCCTGTTGTCGTTGTATTGGCGATTATATCTTGGAATATATTCATTCCGTGCTTGGCGACGTCCTACATTTATTTTATCCTGCCGTGCGCGTTCAGTCATCACCAGAGCTGCGTTTACGGCTTGCACCTAACCACGCCTACCGTGAGTATTTTTCTGATGCTGGTCTTGTTGTTCCTTTGTTGTCACATTTATTTTCTCATTTATCATACTGAATTCCTTCTACAATCGATATAAACTCATATAATGTCTTCGGCTTTGCAGCATAATATTTCTTTGCAGACCAGGATGAAAATGTTTAGCTAATATTCTGATAAGTTCATCTTCTGGCAACGGTGGATTTAAGACAGTGTTTAATTTTGCCATTCTCACTATATACTGGACGTAAGATTCCGATTTCTTCGAATCGTACTTGATGTATGCAATGTAAGTTGGATGTTAGTTAATTGGTGGTGTGAGAGATATTCATGCAGAAATAATGCCTTAAAGTAGTCAAAAGTCTGAGTGGTGCCTTCAAACACTTGAAAGAACGTTAACGCCTGTGTTAGCGGCAACCCCTTCTCCTGGAACGTCTATCTTGCACCTTCCATCACACGCAACCCAATGGTTCATCCAGAAAAGTTTAGAGGGAGGAGCTCAAGATAATAAAAAGCGCTATCAACGGATACACCCTCAACAGTGCATGCATTATTTAATATTACATTTATAATATAATAAATATAATCACTGCAGATAGGAATGGTACCGAGATAAGTTTCAGACTCGTCTAGAAATGTCGAGATAATGCAGAGAATGAGGCAAACTTCTGTAAAATCGAGATGAGATTGTCATTTAATGTCTAGACTTCTCTCTTTCCTTTTATTTCGGTTATTTTACATCCTATTGTAATCACTGGTTTAATCGCGATCGTGATGCACTGACGGAATGCATGATGGAACTAGCTCAACTCTCCTAAGGTAAAGGTAAAGCATTGCCGTGTGCCCTGAGGCACTTAGGAGATATTATGACTAGCACCACTGTTGAGCGACGTACCCTTAACGATTTCCCGCATTTATAAAAGGCTGAGAGTGTGTCCCAGATCGACCTATGCAAAGATATAGACGGAAAAATTCTAACCCCGATAATCGAATGGGCTCGTTGAATGTTTCTGATGCATTATTGTAACTCTAAGAGAAGCGCTGTTGCAAAAGAGTGTTTTGTTTAGCTTAAAGGGAGAACGTTATTTACGGGAAACTGTTGGAGAGATGTTGCCTATTGAATCAGTATTGTTATACCGTTAACTGTGGAATTTGATTGTAGAAAGAAAGTGAGGGACAGAATTGATGTTATTGAATGTGCCTGGGAGTAATGGGAGTTTCTACTTGTTTAAATGTTGTTGCAAGAGGAGGACATTAAATGAACTTGTTAAGAGAAATTGGTCATGCTGTTTATCATTAGACTTATTGTGAGGATAAGACTATTGAGAATTGTATATGCAAAACAAAAAGGTCAGGCTAATTGTAAGATTGTTCGCTTCCGGACTCCACTCACCTACGGAAAACCATTCGTTGAATACAAAGGAGTGGAGCGGGTTTGGAGACCCCTGCGTGAATTGAGCGGTCACTCTGCATTCATAGAGTATAATTGATACTTGTATAAATACCCGAATCACTGGCAGGCAAACCAAACCTTCTATTTTGAGTCCGTTTATAGTGGTCCCCCTTTCAGTATTTGAAATTGTGGGTAACGTCATAAAGTGGACGACAATACTGTCCCAAAATAGTGAATATAGGGACATTAGAGTACTATCTGTCCAGAAAGTAAATGCTCGGTTGCAAGCAAAACTTGAAATATGAAAAAAATTAAGGTCAAATGTGTGACGGAACACACCATTCCCACCTGACGTTTACTGAAACTAAGATATTCTCCATTCTTGGAGCTGCGTCCAAATATTTATTTATTTATTTATTTATTTACTCAGAGTTTCAGATACAGTCTTATTTGGCCATTTTACACTGAAACAACATAAAGTAGAAACAAATAATAACAAAAGATAAAAAACAATAACAAGATGGGATAGATTTACATGTTCTTCGTCAGTAATATACAAAAGTTACATTCTGGAAGGAATATATCTACATTCAGGGGAAGTTTGTTGTAGATTTCTGGGAGCCTGTAAAACAAGGAGCGTTGTAGAAGGGATAGCCTAGTGGTTGGGTTGTGGAAGAGTTGCAGGTTGCGCGTTAGCTTTTGGGGTACCCTAAGTGAGAATTCACTGATTAGGAGATCTGTTCTGATTTTGCCATTTATTATTTTGTATAAAAATTTCATGTCAGCTAGATCACGACGAAAGGATGGAGTGTGAATATTCAGAGCAGCCATGGTGTCTGATTTGGATACATGTCGAAAGGAAGGTATTCTATGGCGAACAATTGCAAGAAAGAAACTGAGAACAGAATCTATTCTGGTGAGATTGGTTTTTGAGGCCATTGCCCAAATTGGGGAACAGTATTCAAGGATGGGCGAGATGAAAGATTTAAAGAATAAAGCAAGAGATGATGGGTTTTGAATTTCGCTAAATCTGTATAGAAGACCGAGAAGGCGCATGGCTTTTTTAGTGGTAGCAATAATATGATAATTAAAAGTGAGTTTTTCATCCATGATAATACCTAGGTCCTTTTGGGTGGAAACGTTTTGGATTGGTTTGTTTTCAATAGTATAAGTAGACACCACTTTGTTCTTTTTTAGGGAATAAGTAAGGAAAGAGCATTTCTGAGGGTTTAGTTCTAAATTCCACTGACGACACCACTTAACAAGTTCTGTGAGAGCATTTTGAAGAATCATCATGTCATGATGCGATGAGATCTCCTTAAAGAGTTTACAAACAAAAGTATATTGATAGGGAGGGAGGACAGTTTTTCAGGGAGGTCATCCATGTACAGAAGGAATAGGAGCGGCCCTAAGACACTCCCCTGGGGAACTCCAGACAAAACGGGAAGAAAGTTAGAAGAGGTACCTGAAAGAACAACACGTTGTTCACGCTCATGGAGGTAGTCCTGGAGTAAAGAGAGAAATTTGCCATGGATGTTAAATCTGGATGATAATTTATGAAGGAGAAATTTATGATTAATTTTGTCAAAGGCTTTCGAAATGTCCAAATATATAGTGTCAAGTTGGGAGTTATTATCAATAGCTCTGGCAGCATGCGAAAGTAAGACGGAAAGATTTGTTAGGCAAGAGCTGCCTGGAAGAAAACCATGTTGTGCTGTGTTGATATATGGTGACGTAAACTGAAGTAACCTGTTTTTGATGATTTTTTCACAAATAATTGATAGTGGCGATAGAAGCGAGATTGGTCTATAGGATTTTACACATTTTTTATCTCCAGTTTTGTGAATGGGCACAATGTTGGCCCGTTTGAAGTTTTTAGGAAACACACCCTTAGAGAAACATTTGTTGAGTAAGGCAGACAGAGGAAGAGCCAAGGAGTTGGCAGTTTTACGTAGGAATATTGTGGGGATTTCATCTGGACCTAGGGACCGGTGGAGGGGCAATGAAGCGAGAAGGTATTTTACTTCCTCGGGGGATGTTTTGATTGAAGATAGTGTGCGAGGACAGACAGCATTTAAGTGGGGGAGAGGGTCGGAAAGTGAGGGAGGAGAGAAGTTCTGATGAAAAAAAACATTAAAAAGTTCGGCTCTTTCTTCTCCACTAGCAATATCAGTATTATGAACAATTTCTTTAGGTATAACTGGGCTTTGTTTTCTTGAATTTAGTAAAGTGAAGAATCTCTTAGGGTTTGTAGTACATTCGGTTGTTATGTTATTTATATGTTCACTATATTTTTTTCTGAGTAGGTATTTTGAATGACGTCTGATGTCACAATAGGTACCGTGAGTGTGAACATTAGGGTGCTGCTTCCATAGGTACCAAGCCTGTTTTTTATTTTTTAACACAAAGAGAACTTCTCTGTCGAACCAGACGGGGTATTTGGTAGATCTCGGTCTCGCAGTGGGCACGAAGTCCTTTATCGTGGCATGCAGAATTTCGACAAAGTTCTCAACGGCTTCGTTCACTTCCTCTTCCATCAGCAAAAACCAAGGGTAGACATTGAGCGCCCGATGGATGGCATTCCATGGAGCTTTTCGCCATAGGTGGTGGGGGCGTTGGTTCTGCTTGACGGATTCCTTGTCTTTCTTCGTGGTAGGCAGGTGCATTGTGACGTCGAGTGAGTCATGGTCGGAGGTTAGAAGATTTTTTCCTGTAGTTACCTGCATATTAGGCAGGGTTGCCAGTACATAGTCAAGGTTACTGTCACCACGTGTTTTATGCAAGTTGAACTGGTTTAACCCTATTCCGTGAATGAACGTATCAATAAACCACTGATCATTTTGGCAGTTTATAGTTCCCGTATTTGGGCTTTCCCAATTGATGGACAGGTTGAAATCACCAAATAGCATAATATCACCACTTGTCATTGCTGCTAATACCGAATCCCTGCAGGCTTCTAGGATGGAAATAGGAGAGTTCTTATGTGGGCGATAATACGATCCAATTAGAAGTTTTTTGTTTTTTTGAAAATTGAGTTCTATCCAAATAATTTCACAGTCTTTGATTAGGTCTCTTCGTATTTTACAATTCCATTTAACATTAACGCAGATCATCACTCCTCCACCACGACGACTTGCACGGTCATTTCTAAATACATTGAAATGCTTTAAAAATGGTAATTCACTATCCATCACCGTGTCGTTTAGCCAAGTTTCGGTGAAAACTAAGCAGTCATATTGCAGTAGCTCGCTTAAGTGAATGTCACAGTCAGAAAGTTTGTTTTTTTTACTTTGCACGTTTTTGTATTCCATAAGGATCTCCGTGGGTGGCAAAAGGTAAAAAAAATTAACGGACTGGAAAAACATCTGAAAGACAATAAGCGAGAAGAAATGCGACTCGCCAGTGGCGGAACAATTCAAAAACTTATATGATAAATAAATTATTACCTACCAGTAGAAGTGGTAGGTGAGTGGTTTGTGTTACGACTTCACGCTCTGAAGGATGCATGGTCGAGCCCGGTTAGAGAATTGTGTTTTATCTTTTTTTAGTTGCCAATGAGTCTCCAACATGTGTGTGTTCGAATCCGCATTTAGACAGTGAAACTTTTTTTTATTGTGTAATCAATGAAGTGCATACCAAATGCATTTGTAATCCATGAATTCACCTGCGAATTTGGAAAAGCACCTTCGATTTTTCCTTCTTAACTTTTTACACTTGCGGACCAAACATAGAGCTGTCGATCATATCTACTTTTACTGTGACTATAAATTACATGCTTCTACATTTTAAAACAAAATGATTTCGAGTTTGTTGACACAAGTTTGCATTGTCACCTACAAATATGTTTAATTTAATCTGTATCTAAAGAGATATTATTCTGGAATCCTAGAATGCGGATGAGTCAGACGTTTATACTTTTGCACAGCATATGGATGCTACAAATGTAAATCGAGACGATACTGTTTGGCCAAAATACAATGTGCTAAAGGTAGTCTCCAGAACATTATTTTTACTATTCTTATATTTAAATAACCCATAGCTCAACAGCCCTCGAAAGGGCCTGGACCTATCTCACGGCTGCCAGTCTCCCTCTCACAATCCTACCTAGAGGTGTGTAGTTCTTCAACCGGTAAGGGGGTGACGTGGGGTCAGCATGTCGAACCTCCAGCCGTTGTAGAAGATTTCCGAGACCGGGTTACGCTACTCACTCGTAGCTCCCAAATTTCCTCACCGGTCCAATAAACATGCAGAGAACCCAGAGACTGAACCCAGGTGGACTCGAAACCACGCACTCCCGCGGTCGGAGCCAAAACCACAGAACAGCACCTTAGATCACACGGCCACGGAAGACGACTATTCTTATATTTAGCTACAGATTTTACAATATGATTATAATGTTAAGATCTGGACTACTTGGGTCGACTTACATAACCTAATATACCTAATATGTTCTTAGCTACTATGTTTTTCGTTTTTATAATTGAAAATCTGTGCGGTGGTGAGACGAGTCATTTTGAAAGCAAGGGATATGGTTGTGTGAAGAGGGACGGTAGGGGTGATGTAATGAAGTTCTCTCAGTTATTAAAGAACGTTTGTATGTAGTTAGGACTGGTGAGTGCAGTGATACAAAGTCGATATCTTCATCGCTCACTGTATCAGGGTGCGAAATCATTGAAGATTGGTGAGGGGAAGGGAAATCTTAATTTACATATATCAGATATTTGAAAAGTAGCAAACTAATTCGTATATTGACTGGTTAAGGATGTCAATAAATGACAAAATAGTTTAAATATTTTTAATATGTTTTAAGTTTTTGTTTAGTTTTTGCTTTCTATTAGCATAAATCAATTAGATTTCATAGTTGTATTTGTCTTGCATTGTTATTTTACCTTTATTATGAATATATTGTATCAATATAGCATTTCTTATTGGTGTAAGATATGTAAGTAGTCTCTTGAATGAGAGAGAGAGAGAGAGAAAGTATGCAAGAAACATATTACTTTGTGTGTGTTTTCGATACTATCCTTAGTAAAGGATATTTGAAGTAAAAAATAATTGCTCACCTTTTGTTTGTAAATTTTTGGTGGGGAATTTTTGAAGTCATGGCTGTTGGTGGGGGAAATCCCCCCTGTCCCCCCAGGATTTCGCACCCTGCACTGTATGTATACAACTCCTAAAACGACACAATTTTTCAAGGCATAAACATAAACCATTTAATATTTTAATAGAAACTGAAGGAGTATAAATGGCAAACTGCAAGAAACATCACTTTACGAAATGACAGCGTGACACAGGGTTACTAACAATTCCAACATTAACGTTTGCGTCTGTGTATTGATTTAGAGGCAAGATTTAATAGCATAGCTAAATTAGTAAAGCAATGATGCACTAAGCAAATAATATAGTTCCATAAATTCCATGCAAACACCAGTTTTAAATAATACACTGCTTATTGCTTTTATTATTACATTATCTCATTTTATGGTTTCAATTTTATTAAAGTAGTTTTGTATTGAGAAGTTTCAAAACTATTTTCAATTTGTATTAAAAAGTTAAAACATTTTTCATCAAATACGCAATAAATATTTCTCAGACTAACATTAATTGGCATATTATATCGTTTAAAGAAAGTGTGGTAGGGGAGAATCGAACCGAGGACCCTTCGTGTGGCGAGCAGGTATCATAGTAACTTCTTTTTTTTTAAGGAAATACGACTACACGGAGGTATCTCCCACCATTCACTCTTTTTCTCACTTTTACACTTTTCAATTCTTACATTTTTCTTTGTTTCTTATCAACTGGACGAACACAAATACCCATGCCTTAACCGGGACTCGAACCCAGAACCCCTGGCGTTGTAGCGCGCTCTGCTAACCACGTCGCCACGGAGGTCGACACTGGACCACAACGTCCTTCTTGATATATCGTTTATATGCTCCTATCCATATGTTGAACCATATTGCACTATTTTAGCTGCTACTCATAGAAAAAAAAATTAAACGGAATATTACAATTAAATTGGTGTTTTTCGAAACTACGAAACATTATGTTTTCTTGTTAACTCTAAATATTGAAAACGAGAAAATTTAGAGTTGGGTCACCGACAGGATATCTCATGTCATGTATGATTCAACAGTCTACCTACATAAGTATGCGAGCTGAGCATGCGCAGTTCTACGATTAGCAAGAATCATGTTCTCTGCCTGAGACCACAATTCACAAGTCAAGGCGAAGGTTCTCTCAGCATTATGACGTCATCCTTGATTGATTTGCTGCGATGTGCCCAGGAATTTGTAATCGAGGTATATGGATTGTAAATGCTTCATTTTTTAAAAAACATTCAACTCATATTTTACCTCATAGTTATGCTACAAACGGTTTAGATTTTCACCAATACCTACCTGCATGAAGTAATTTAATATTGGAGAACCTACATGAAAAAAAAACATCCTAAGTGGTGCCGACGAGTAATTAGATTTATCAAAATAAGAGTTTTCATATGTTCTCCCTCTCATAAATGTACAAAAGCAATAATTCTACTAAATGAAAAAGTCGGTTCTGTAAAAAGGTTTGAATCTCCGATCTTCAGACAACTGGGCCAGTTCTTTACCACTTTCCTACTTTCACTCTATCAAACCAAGTTTAAATTTTGTCTTAAGAGTCGTCAGCAATCTTGCAAACTTTGTTAACATGCCTGCTGTTTTACATTATTTTATTTTTACAAGGTGGAATAGATTTGAGGTCTGCCACTCAGAATTAGACTTCTGTGGTACTTTTTCTCTCCTGTCTACTCTAATGTGAATAATCTCATGTATCGTAAATGCGAAGTGGCGTTGTTACACGTTGCAAATAATTTTTCATACCAACATTGGCTCCAGCTTTGGCCACATCCAACGAGCATTTACTTTCTGGACAGATAGTACAAAAATAATTATATTTCTCATTCTTGTCTTTCAAAAATACAATTTGTATGCCTGTCTTTAATTCTAATGTGAAATTGAATGTGTTGGAAAAATGCCAATAATAATCATAATAAAAATGCCATTTCTATTATTTTTCCTATTAATATTAATATTATAATTATTACTGGCACGTTTATCCTGCTGGTACACCCAACGGCGAAAAAAACAGTAGGCGAATTGTCCACCACCATTTTAATTCGGTCTCTATTACACATTGTGATGAGGATGACAATGAATTGAAATTATGATGTCAATAAGCAGAGAAGGATGCCTGCTTCGAACCAAAATAGTTTCATTCCTTCAAGCAACACAGAATGTAGAATAAAAAAATAATTAAAATAGCGGAGGACAATTTGTCTATCATTATCTTTGCCCATACACGCGCATGTGCGCGCGTAATAATCCAATAGCGCAACAGCTCAATATCGGGCCAAGGCTTACCTACCGATTGCTGGCCTCCCTCCCACGCGAGCCAGCAAGGGGGCGTGGAGATCTGCAGCCAGACTAGGGGGACGGGTGGTCAGCCCGACCGACCCCCAGCCGTTGTAGGACTTCGGGACCGGATTACGCTCACTCATTCGGAGCTCACGATGGTGGGTTGCCACCGGCTCTATCCGTAGGCCGAATAAATTCCGACCAGAGCCGGATTCGAACCTACGCCGTCCCGCAGCGAACGATCTCAAGACGAGTGAACGCCTTAACCCGCTCCGCTCGGCTACGGAGAAGGACGTGCGCGCGTAATAGTTTTGTCAATTCTTCTAATCAAATTTCTCATCTGTATTATCTCTATCATTTCTTCTGCCTGTCCTGTATCAATCTTTATATAATCTACTTGTTTCTCTCTCATTTAAGCCCCATCCTTTCATTTTATCTCACTGTCCATGCTTCCAACTGTTCACTGTTTACGTATTTTACTTCGCTTTGCATAGTGGATTTATTGTCTTACTCTTATCCCTTTCAAGTTGAGAAGTAATTCTTCACATACTTGGATACGTTATTAGGTGAACCTAGCAAATAACATTAGGGCTGTACTGTTTAATTCGTGTAAAAATTATGAAAAGTATGGAATAGATTGTTTACCAATGCAAGAGACAGCGAAAGTTATTAGTAGAGCCCGGATTTCTATGCAAAATGCATGTTTCATGTAGCATGCAAAAACTTATAGAAAATATTTTTTTCTTTTCGACGAACTTGTAAAGAGACTTTTGAGACGCATATGATAGCGCATATAAGTGCATATTTTGAGTGAATTTTGTTTTGCATGCATATTTCTTCGACTTTGCAGGATAAGGCATATTTCGAATTTTATTGCTATATACTAGCATATTTCATAGTCTATCAAGAGATAATAGCGTTGAGTTTGTTGCCCACAATAGGTGGTAAATTCACTTTCGACTGCACGGCGATAACCGAATGGCGAACATACCAATTTAATATACAATATACACTATAATTTTTAAAGTTTTTTTTTCAGCATTTTATGTAGCGCTTTTTAAACAACAGCGATCTAGCGCCTTCTGATGCTTTTAGAACTGTCAACTAGCGCTAAGCCTTTCTCGCGACTTGGCAACTATGTGGAAAGGGTTTCTGCTGTCAGTATCAAAGGAGTTCACGAACGTGTAAGTGTTATTTTGTGTTGTGTTAAACATGCCACCTGAAAAATCAAGTAAGGCAGAATTGTTGCGTAAATACGTACAAGAATTTGGAAGTAGTGTATTTACAGAAGATGGGTCAGTTTTGTTCTGTGTGGTGTGCGAAAGAAGAGTTTCAGCAGAGAAGAAATTTCAACTCAACATGTCAATACAGCAAGACACAGGGAAGCCCTTCAAAGAAGATCGCGCAGTAAACAACAACTGCTTACTACCGCGTCCACTAATTCAACATCTGAATGCACAGTAAGTGATACATTCTATGTAGATCTGTGTTCTGCGTTTGCGAGTGCTAATATTCCTTTGTGGAAACTGAGCAATGCCCATCTACTAGGTTTCCTTGAAAAGTACACGGGAAAGAAGGTGCCAGATGAATCAACGCTACGTAAAAACTATGTGCCTGTTTGTTTTAATGAGGTCATGGGAGAAATTCGGGAAGCGTTGAAGCACGAGAAAATATGGGTGTCTATCGATGAGACTATTGACGTGGCGGGACGTTGTGTTTGCAATGCTGTTGTTGGTTCAATGAAGGCGAGTGGTAAACCCTACTAACTGAATATCGAGGTGTTGGAGAAAGTGAATCATTCCACAATTGCCAAATTCTTTAACGATTCGTTAACTTTGTTGTGGCCATATCACATCCAGTATGACAATGTGCTACTGTTTGTTACTGACGCGGCCCCGTACATTGTCAAAGCAACATCTGGTTTGAAAGTGTTGTATCCTAAATTAGTCCATCTGACTTGTCTTTCACACGGTCTTCATCGCGTAGCAGAAATAATCAGATACCAATACCCGGAAGTAGACGCACTTGTATCAAATGTAAAGAAAGTATTTGTGAAAGCTCCTTCGCGAGTACGTCTCTTTCGCGAACTGGCGAAAAATGTTCAGTTACCTCCGCAACCGGTATTAACACGATGGGGCTCGTGGCTAGAAGCTGTGTCGTATTATGCAGAAAATTTCAATGAAGTGACGGCAGTCATAGACTCACTAAAACCAGAAGACGCAGCCGCTATTTGTGTGTCACAGAAATGTTTCTCTAGAAGTGGCATTGAGAACGAAATTAAGTACGATACATACACAACCACTTCTCGAGTATACCTGCAATTATTACACAGTTAGAGTCCCGTAATAATCCTTTGCAGCATTCACTCTCCTTGTTGGGCGAAGTATTGCAAACTTTGTCCAGTGAAACTCACGGTGTCGCCAAAATAGCGTCAGAAAAACTTCGCCAAGTATTTGACAGAAATCCCTCGTACAGAACAAACTGTGACATTGCATATGTACTGAATGGTGAAAATGTGCACTTGGAAGAGGGCCTAACACATGAGGAAGTTTGCTGTTTCTCACATGCACCAGTGACTTCTGCTGATGTAGAAAGGAACTTCTCGATTTACAAAACGTTTCTCACTGATAAACGCAGAGGGTTTACGGAAGAAAACCTAAGGAAGGCGTTCATAGTTCATTGCAACAGAGGTCATTAAGGTAAGATGTTTGGAAAAAAAATAATTGTTCATGCATATCTTAGTGCATATTTTTGATATTTTTCGTGCATATTTGCATGCATATTTTGCTGTTTGTTTGTGCATGGAAATCCGGGCTCTAGTTATTAGCTTACAAAAAGGTATTTATATATGTGACACCAGCGCCGCCCCTGGGAAAGGGGCAAGGCTTCGCCGTATATGGAAGGAAGCCGCCTAGCAACAAGAATATTTGAAATGTAATTTTTACATACCCAGTGGAGACACATAGTGGTTTGGATTCCACTTTAAACTGTAAGTCCAGTTCCAATTAGCCTTATTGTGCATAAATTGGACTTAAAAACTAAACAAAAAAATCAAATGTAATTTTAGCGTTCAGATTCGGAAAGCAAGTTATGCCAAAATTTGACATTTAGAGTTGCGCGGTTTATGCCCTCCATTAGTTGCCACTATTACAAGTCAGAAATGTTGTGAGTTTATTACTAGAAAGAGTTCTGCTTCCTGGATGAGGGTTATTGAATGATAGTTTGGAATATTGTTATACGTATTAGACAATGGGTGATAGACATTGCTTTGGAATGCAACAACAAATGGTATCTGTCTGGTGGACGTTCTCGTCTTTTTGCAGACATATGCCACCGTACCTATCACCTATTGCCTAATGTAATAATATTCCAAACTTGTTGAGCCTAACATAACAATACTCGAAACTTTTGTGAGGAGTGTATTTTTAAAATTGTGATTAAGGTAATAAGTCTCTATGTAAACTAGCACCTGTTTTCTGAATAAATTGTTATACGTATGCACATCTCCATTGTTATTGCCATATGCAATATACACTCGGAACAGAATATACTATACTCCATGATCAACAATGTAGGAAACATTAAACAGACCTTACCAATGTAGTCAATGGTGCAAAATGCCACTCCCGATTAGAATTCATTCCAGTTACTTTGAAGAGTCATCCATTAATATTCGCCACAGCAATTACAACTTAAAGGTACAGCTTGAAGCTGAAATGAATAAATCTTAAAATGGCTTTAAATTATGTCATCTAAATATTGAATGTTAATTCCATAGCCAAATTCAAACAATTAATATTCAACTTAGACTTTCACCTGATAGCCTTCACAGAAAGCTGGTTAAAACCAAATATTTGTATTACACATTAGTTCGACAGGATAGATTAATCAAACCTAGAAGTGGTGTATGTATGCTTGTACAATGTCTCTCAAAAGTTTTAGGACAACGACATTTTAAACTGGGCAACCCAATTTACACAAGGCGTTGATGGGTTGCGTGTACAGTTAGGCTCAATTTCAGGGTTGCCACATGCACAACAGATATTTATAAAATACGCGAAAGAAATAAAAACAAGTATTATTGTATAAAATTATTAAAAATATCACTATTATATCGCAAGTGACAAAATTCTTTCTAAAAAAAAAAAATAGGTTTTCTAGTATTTCATTGCTGATGAGTCTACAGAAAGGAAAAGAGGTGAGAGAAAACGAAAGGTGACAAAGGAGAGGAGAAAGAGAAAGCGAAAAGAGAAGAGGAAAAGTAGAGGAGAGAAGAAAGAGAGGATAGACGAGGAGAGGAGATGTAGTGAGGAGAATGGAAGAAGATTCTAGGAGAGATGAGGCAAATGGAGCAAAGAAGAGAAGGAAAACGAGATGAGAGAAGAGGAGACGAGAAGAGGAGAGTGGAGAGTAGAGTAAAGGAGAGAAAAAGAGAAGAACGAAAAGAAGAGGAGAAGAGTGCAGTGGAGTCAGAAGTCTAAGACAGGAAAGGAGATACGAGGAGTGGAGATGAGTGGGATGGAGATAATATGCGAGAAAAGTAGGGAAGGCGATATGAGATAAAATTCCATATGCAGAACAATGTAGCCACTATACACTGCTATTACAAATAATGTTACCATGCTCTTGTTTAATAGAAGGGGATTTAAAAAATAGAAAAAAAAGAACACCTAGTATGGAGGATCGCATCTGGGACCGCAATCAATGCTTTCAAGAACTCTTAACTAATACACTACGCCCTTTGTTTCCCTTGGAGCAACAGTAATTATTCTGCCGCGTCAATATTGTAAACGTTATCCTGCAGAAATAAGTTCAATACTCTGATATAGCTCTGTACTTCTAGAATTACTCTATACACATGCATTTGAAATTTAACTCTGAATTTATTTCTTCGTTGTTATTATATCTAAGCTTGTGAATATATTTTATTTGTCATTTTATATCTGTTACATAAACATCTACGAAATAATAATAATAATAACCTCCGGTTGACCAAGTTGCCAATATAAACAAATGGAATACAGATTGTCTTCGAGCTTACATTGTTAAAAAGGAGCGGATACACATATTACTATCCCAATACTTATTCAATAAGGTTTCTTGATTGTCAGAAATTATCACTTAAATTATTGCATGTTGAGCTAGTGCCCACCTAGCCGCCTCTGATGAAATCTATTATTCTTCAGATTCTCTTTAAAATTCGACTCTGGTCACTTGTATCTTGCTGGGTACAGACGCATCGACGTATACAGTGTTTTGCGATAAGAAGCGGCCTTGAATAGCGTGTGAGTCACTTTCAACGCGAGCAAGCTACTACCAAGCTTGTTTGCCTTTGAAAACCAAGTCATTTTTTTCGCACCGTTTCCAAACGCGATTGCTATTGTAGAAGTATATATTCTCTCAAAAGAACAAGAAAGGAAAATTAGACCAATGTTCTCCCGTCGTTTAAAACCAAATATTATCTATTAAACGAAAAGTTCACGATTGTCAATAAACCTATCTGAGCATAAGGTGGATGTAAATAATAAATTTAATAGAAAGATTCTCCAAAATTTCTCTCCCACTGTCTACGTCAGGCCAGTACCCGGGGGGGGGGGGGCATGGGGCCCATGCCCCCCTCGAACCCTGAAATATTTAAATGTGAACCTATCAATAACTACGAAAATAACATCGTCGATTTTAGAAATGTGTAAAAAATTCAATTTTCTTCTTACATAAATGAATCTGTTTCTTGCGCAAAAGTCAATATTGGGTGGTTTTAGTTTTATAATGCAAGGCTAGCAGACGACCGATTCACCGATTTAGTCAGGACAGTGCGTTACTTTCAATCCCTGTCCCGACGTTTTCGAACTGCAATCGTGATGCGAGAATGTCTCTTTATTATTGTTTTTTTTTTTCACAATTAGACATGCTCTTTATTGTAATAATAATTCCTAGTACGCAACATTTAATTTATAAATATATTATTTTCTAAACATAGAATTATCATGACTTTTCAATGGCGCTCGCACTATTTGAACTATTTTGTGATGTATCTCTCTCTCATATATATACACACACACACACACACACATTTTGGATCTGACCCCTCCCTCAAAGAAATCCTGCGTAGGGGCCTGGTCTACGTCAATGACAGAAATGCAAGCAATATTTTTATTTATTTTTAACCCAATTAAAGGAATTTGGAAGAATTTAAAAGAAATAAGAAAGAGCGGAACGACTGTTGCTCTACTTTAAAAATTGATGTTCTTCGAGGAAGAAAAATAAGAAGGATTTACTCCAGCACCTTAACACAGTGTCCCACGAGTCTCTCTTGACTAATACTGTCAAATGTGAAGTGATTTTATGAATAAAATTTTCCGCCTGTTTACGTCTAACGTTGCGCAGATTTGGTAGTTCGCAAACGGTGTAATTATTTCGTGTTACCTTACGCAACAGCAAATACATTTTATAAGACTGTTCTGAACACGAGAGTTGCGTCAGTAAACAAGCATTTCGTCTGTTCCAGTATCGCAGGAAAAGAATATCGTCCTGCAATGTTCAAGCCTCTAGATATTTTCCATTAATAATGTCTAATCACAATAATAATTTAGAAGAAATAACTCGCATTTTCACAACTACCAATATTCTCGTTTTTCTTCATCACTTTGAAAATTATTTCTCGAAGATATCTGCTATACTACAAGAAAGCAATTCAAAATTAAAGTAAAAGTTTAACTACATGAATACCCAACGACATTTACAAAATTAGAGGGACAGAATACTTAAAAATTGTTGCTTCAATCGAAGATAATGGCGTGGTGTAGTGGTTAGAGTTCAAGATTGGGCTGCATATGGAATTTATAAAAAAAAATAAACAAATAAATGAATTGACACACGTTCAAAGGGATATTTTCATGTATAAGATTGTGAATTATGAAACTCTAACGATAATTGTGTACTGCTTCAAAGACATTGACAAATATTAATGAAATAACTATTTATATTTGTGGCAATTCAGGACATACTAATTTTACCCCTTTTCCCACTCGAGTTCAATGCAAGGAAACCTCCGCAAATATCGATTGAAAAGTTTTCATCATGTGCAATTCTCCATTAAATGTTTTCGCCGAGTCGTACTACCTTCGTTTTCTTTGTTACAAACAAGTATTGTTTGCACATTACATGAAAGAGGAGAGTTGCCTTTACATTTCACATTGGTCAGCTCCTTCTACTTACTTTTAGGAGCGAAAGCTTGTAGGGTAGCGTTTTCCATTCAGGACTGTCAATCTGATGGTCGTAGGTTCAAACCCTTACGGTGGCAGAAAATTTTCGTAAGTTTTAGACCTATCCCATTGTGTTCATTGTCCGCGCCATGTGAAACTGAATGATTCAGTTTGGAATTAACGATGGGGGGAGGGGAAATATTAAATTACAAAATCTCCATTTCAACGAATCGAGAAGTAAACAAAAATTGGATAATTCTTATAAATATTATAATTACATTCATGTTTTTAGTGGTATAATCGCAGGTAAAATCAAAGATCTTACATGGAAGATTTTATCTTCTCTTAACTAAGCCAAAAGGTATTTCGCACCGATCTAATACATTCTTCAATATATTTCAAAATGTTATTGAATGTTTCATGTCGATAATTTGACTAATGCATCAATTCTTGACGCTGAGACAATATTTTCTGCAACTACCTCTTCTCTTCAGTCCCCTCTGTTCTTCTCTTCTCCTTCTCCTTCTTCTCTCCCCTCCTTCTGCTCTGCTTTCATCTCATATCGCCTTCCCTACTTTTCTCGCATATTATCTCCATCCCACTCATCTCCACTCTTCGTATCTCCTTTCCTGTCTTAGATTTCCGACTCCACTGCACTTTTCTCCTCTTCTTTTCGTTCTTCTCTTTTTCTCTCCTTTACTCTACTCTCTACTCTCCTCTTCTCGTCTCCTCTTCTCTCATCTCGTTTTCCTTCTCTTCTTTGCTCCATTTGCCTCATCTCTCCTAGAATCTTCTTCCATTCTCCTCACTACATCTCCTCTCCTCGTCTATCCTCTCTTTCTTCTCACCTCTACTTTTCCTCTTCTCTTTTCGCTTTCTCTTTCTCCTCTCCTTTGTCACCTTTCGTTTTCTCTCACCTCTTTTCCTTTCTGTAGACTCATCAGCAATGAAATACTAGAAAACCTAATTTTTTTTATTTGAGAAAGAATTTTGTCACTTGCGATATAATAGTGATATTTTTAATACTTTTATACAATAATACTTGTTTTTATTTTTTCGCGTATTTTATAAATATCTATTATGCATGTGGTAACCCTGAAATTGAGCCTAACTGTACACGCAACCCACCAACGCCTTGTGTAAATTGGGTTGCCTAGTTTAAAATGTCGTTGTCCTAAAACTTTTGAGAGACACAGTACCACCGACTAAGAATGATTAGAATGAAGAGGTTGCTAATCAAAAATGAGACTATAACTGTGCATGGCCATGTACATTCTTTTTCATGTAAAACGTGGTATCTATTCTAGAAACCATTGTTTACATGCAGCCAGAGGTGCTGAGCGGGAGGTTTCGTGATGCGCCTGCATCATGGGAATTTTTTGGGGGGACAAAATTTTTTACCAACTCCATATATCTTCACACAATAATTGGGGATCATTTCGTTTGATTGACTTGTTATTGATTTTTAGGTTTGCTTAATATGTACAGTTTTTCTACCCTCCTGTGGGTGATCGCGGCGATAGGGTTGAAATGAAACACCACCATTATGCCTTTAGAATCGGTTTGGAACGGGGGGGACACGCTGTTTGCAGTAATACAAGGTTAATCAAGCAGACAAACTGTAAAGAATAAGGTTCAGTACGCTAAGAATGGCAGTGAGCCTTAGTTGTTGTGTACGTTTTATGTTAGCAAAAATGAAAGTGAGCCTAAAGTACCTAGAGTAAACATACAGGGTGATTATAAAGGTAAGGTTCAAACGAAAACCACAGGTACCTCCCATGAAATAGAGACGAAAGTGCCCTTCCACTTTGCTGAGAGATGCCTCCGTGAGGAGCTAGACAACGCCGAAAACGTGTGAAAATGAACTTCACACCAATGTACAGCCAGTACCAGTGAAGCTAGAAAGGCTGAACAAGAGAAGTCAAAAGGAACACCAAGGTCGCCCATCCGAAAAAACACCAGGCGGCAGCTGCGCAAAGCATGCGCATGGGGTTCCACAAAGGAAATAGGAGTGTCCCGCAAGACAAGTGAAGGGAAAGAGTAGCGATCGACAACGGTAGGGACAAAAGAAGCAATGAAGCATGAAGTAACAATTGTACAGCGGGAAACAAACACCATGACTGAAGCAGTGCAGTCGAGAAAAGTAGTGCGTGGTTGCAGAACCATGGAAGGACGACGTAGGACGAAGAAACACACCGAGAATGCAAGCAAAGTGGTTCGTGACACTCGACAGGAAACAGACGCGTACATGGTTCGGGGCAGAAATGGCGGCGCTGGCGGTGCAGCGCATGGGGAGTCCCCAAATACAGTGGAGAGACACCGCAGCAAGAACAAAGCTCGGTGCAACAAAAGAGATAGAGGACCGGAAGGGGAATGGTACCTGCCAAGGAGACAACAAATGCGGGACGAGGGATTCCCCGTAGCAGCACCGAGGGGATGTCACACAGAGGTCGTGCGCCAGCAGGACAAACACAGCAACAACGGGCACAGGAGGTTTATTGCCACGCAAATGTGCACTTACAGATACGTAGTCGTACCCCGGCCTGACGTTGTTATAAAAGTTGCTCAAATTGACGACCACCACATTCAATGCAGGCATTGCAGCGTCGCAGGAAATTCTGGCGAACCCTGTCAAAAATCCAAGGCATGGTACAGTCATGTTCAAAATATCTGTCGCATGGATTTTTTCTAAGTCCAACGTCTTACGAAATTATGTTGGTAGCTCTGAAACAAGGAAGTGTTGTGAAATATACGATCCTCCAATCAGAGTGAAGTTCGATTCGGAGAAGCAGGAGGCGTGACTCACGGTCTTGTCCACAGAAAGTTCAACCAATGCAGCATTTCCAAATATGAGATAACGTCCCCATTGGTTAAATATTGTTTCAATAATGCGAATCGGCAGAAAGATTGCGCAAAAGTTTACTTTGTCGTTTTAATTGTCTTTAATCATTTCAAATTAGTATTAAATTGTCCCAATTATAGTTCACGAGCTTAATATAATGTATTCATGTATGTGTTTGACAATCATATATCACTCATTAGAACAATTTTCACATTGTTTTCACTACGTGAGATGACATTTCATTTACATTTACGATAAAATAGTGGTTTGAGTGTAATAACTGTTTTCATTAATTAATTTAGAGATGCATTTTTATTTGTTGAGTTAATGATTATGTTAATTCGTTATTTCTCGCGAAAAGAGGGAACCACAGCTGAAAGAAAATACACAACTTGTATTATTGAGGTGAAGAGTTCGTTTTAACATCACTTTTTGCACACATAGGCTAATCACGACTCGGGATACATTTAAATTGGAATCTGAACCATTATGCGACCTGACTGGAACTCGGAAAAGGACACACTGATTACAAGACGTCCATACATTACCACTTGGTCTGGCGAACGCCAATAATAATGAGGGGTTGTGGGAGTGGGAGAGGGGTGACGGAAAGTAGAAAATAAATAGTATTTTTGGGGGTATTTAATGTTATATTTATACACATACAAACCTAAGAAAATATTTATTTTATAGATGTGTGTGGGGGGTGGGGAAGGGGGAAAAGAGAGGGACAGAAAGATATTGGGAGAGATGGGAAGAAGAGGTGATTGTGGAAAATGTTTTATTTGACGTTCAGTAATAAAAACAATCAAATCAATGATGATTATCTTATAAATACCATATTTAATGTAAATTTGTTTTAAAAATGGGGCGGGGAGCTGTTTGTTTTACGTTCAGTGCAGGATAACAAGTGGAGACACATAGTGGTTCGTATGTCACTTTAAACTGTATGTCCAGGCCCCATTAGCCTATCTGTGTATAACGTGGATTTAGAATTCAGTAGAAAATAACGTCGATCTAGTATTTTGGATTTTCGATGCGTTGAGACCACTAAAATTTACAATTCTTATAATAAGAAACCTGTCCTCATATTACCATTTTGAAAGAGAGAGAGTTAATTGTATAATCTTTCGTTGTTAGTTTCAAAGAAGACTAATTCAAATAGTAACGATGGGAACGAATAAAGCTTACGAAAAGTTTTTGCCACCGTGCGGATTTGAACCTACGACCATTAGAGTGACAACCCAGTGCGATAACCACTACCCCACGAGTTCGTTCCTTCTTACGGCATGATTATGAGTTAAGACCAATTCGTTCAATATGCATTAGAAATATAATCCCCACCCGCCTCTTTATAAACAACACACCCAAACGCTCCTTTGTAGCAAATGAAATAAAGGTGGTATGAATGTCACAAAACATTTAAGCAAAATCTACTATATTTACGACTCAATCGTTTTACATGGAGAGGCTACAGCTTCGAGAATTGAGGTTGTGACGTGGCTTCTTGTAGTGGTAGGGTAGATATTCGTATGGCAAGGTTCCAGCGTGCTCTAGCCAGTAATTTCCGAGAAAAAAACTTCAATTTTTTTATGATGGTAAAGTGGTTCGGTGATAGGCTATCAGTATTACACGCCGAAGATTATAAGTTTGACTTCTGTTCGATTACCCCTATTATTATTATATATAGCAACTAAGTATTGTATTTAATTAATAATTGAAAGAAATAAAAATATTATATATTTTTTTAAAAAATAACACTCCTTTCTAATGATTTTTCAATGTTATTTTTGAAAATAATTTTTCAGAATATGTTTTTGAATTTCTCATCATTTTACTAGGATTTGCATAAAAATGATCCATGTGTCATATTCGACGAAATGTCATGTACAGCTAAAGTTATACATTTTTATTTTAGGGAAAATTATCAAGAAACAAAACAAATAAATACTATTGACATCCTTTTGTGACTAGTATTTATTTTACATTATTTTTTGTTCACCATGCATAGTTGTATTATTGTAAAAAGCATGAAAAGCAATATATTCTCTACATTTCGCAAAGCAAATAATATACGAATTTTCGTAATAAGTAAAATGCAATATATAATATTTCGGTTTAATAAGAAATAAAAATCGCAGAGTTAACCGAACGGTGAATCGAACACAGAATTTTACAACCCATAAAATGCCTTGTAGCCTTTGCAATGAAGTGATGTAGATTCAAGTAATAAAATTTCATGCAAAATCGCACGTTATAAGATTGTTCAAATATATTAAATCAATGTGTCCATAAGTTATTATACTGTCAGCCATTTGGCACATCTCGTTACAAAATCTCAGCACATCACCATTCACTAGTTAATCGAATTGAATATTGATTCACTTCACAGTTCATTGTGCAACAATAGTTTCGACTCATATCACGTGAGATGTAAACTAAATTCAATTCTCTCATTGTATGTAACTTGTATGTTGAGCTCATATAGAAATATCAATTATGAGCTCTAAGCTAAATTTGACGCTACAATCGCTTGATCAACTCTTGCGTCTCGCTGCCAGACATTCTACGTTCCTGTTTGCTCCAGGTCGCTTCTGCATTTCATTATCATTGTTTTTTCCTCTGTTTCATTCTCATTGTCGTTATAAACCTACGTAATTTCTACTGTTTACAGTAGACAGAATCTACTGTTATCAATTGTAGTACTCTACTGTGTCTCTCGGAAATCTACTCAAAATCAATGATTTCCTACTGAACACTTTCAGTAGGCCTAATGTGTAATTACAGTTGAGGAACTACAAGTGAAATATTCTCTTCAGTACTACATGTAATATTGCATGTAGTGTGTTTGAATTTGAATTTGAATTCAAAATTTTGGGTGCGTCAGCACTTAGGCTATTTTGCACCTGTCACTTTATACGGGGTCCAGCCCCTTACCAGAACTAAAATAACATAACTGTAACGTCGTGTTGTAACTAAAATATTAAAATATTCTGAATTCGGTTAAAAGCTGAGGCTGTAAAGAGGCACTCAGCACCCACAAGGACCAAACACAGGACAACACTGAAAATTATACTGGCCATGGGGCCAGTCGCCAGAACCTCGTTCGTCTGCAAACTGAAGTCCAGGGTGTACTACGTGTGAAGCAACAATTGGGTGTACATACTTCGTGGAAGGTCATCCCTTACAACCTTGTAGTGTGTTTAGCTCAGCATGTTAGCTGTAAATATAACTTTTTATTCCTCCTCACTAACAATTTGTTTTTATATCTATTTAAAATTTAAACCAACCTCACTTTCATGTAGTACACCCTGAACTGAATTTTGCAAACTAACGAGGCTCTGGTGAATGGACCTACTGTTAGGATAATCTTTGTAGGACTGCGTGTGTGTTGTCCTTGTTTGTGCTGACTGTCTGTCGCTTTACAGGCTCAGCTTTTAACCCAGGTAAGGATATTTTAGTTTTCAGACACGCTTTTATTTTTGTCATGATAAGGGACTGGACCCCGTATAGCGTGACGGGTGTAAAATACCCTAAGTTTTCAGGCACACAAATTGTAATTCAAATTTAAAAAATCTTAAGATAGATGTTTCAAAACACCTATTGATCTACTGAAACCAGTACAGTAGAGAAACTGCAAGTGAAATTAATTTATTCAGTATAGTGTATAATATGTTAAGTTTAATATTTTGGCTGTAAATATTAATTTCATACCCCCTTATTATTTTTTTGTATTTATATCTTTTTGAAAATCTGAACACAGTAGATGTTTCAAAACATCCATTGATCTACTGAAAACAGCAGGGGCGGCGCCAGAAATTTTCGACCGGGTGGGCAGAAGCTCCTTATTGATAGATTAGGGTGGGCAGTATAAATGTAAGACCATAAGGGTGGGCAGTATAAATGTAAGACCATATATAGTATACGAGTATATGTGTATGTAAGACGTTTGTATCCCCCTCTCTCTTACACTCCCGATTTTCCTCTTATTTCTTTTCCCTTTCCTTTTCTTGTTTTCCTCTTTGTCTTTTCTAATCTATCGTCGCATCTTGTTTCATTTCCTTTCGCTTTGTCTCTAATGGACACAATTATTTCAAGGGAGTGTTTACCCATGCGGAGCCATACATTCTAATCACATTCTTTCATGCATGTTAATACAGTGAAATAAATGTGATGCAGGTTTAAGCTTATGTTGCAAATACGAGGCACATACTTGATTTTATGTATTCGGCGACAATGATAGAACGTGCGATGGTAGACAATCGTGAAGTTTCTCGTAATTTAAATGCATGTTCCTGAGCATAGTAATTTTCATCGTATGCGTTTTGACAGAAAGAGTTTTCTTACTCCTTGGGGTTCACTTTTCTTAACTTACAAGGTTTGTACAACTAAGAAATTTATCTGAATGTTTGTAGTAGCGGCGATTTTGTGTCAACATTTGAGGGGCAAGGACAATATACTTTTTTCTTGGTAGAAAGGGCTTAGCATAAAGAGGCCATAGTGCGGGGACAAAAAGTGGCAAAATGTGGCGGGGGAACTGCATCCCCCACTTCCTGGTCCTCCTAATCGCCCGCACTGAATGTTTGGATTAAAATGAACGTCTTATTAGGAATGATTTAAAACAGACACGGAAAACAAATTCTTTGTTCACTGTCCATGAAGTATTCCTAGGCTAATGAAAGGCTATTTTGACAAAATATCACTCATAAGTAATAAACAAGTAAGATTGCAAAATCTGTTCAGAATTGAAGAGATTATTAGCTAACTTGCTATTCGTTTTCTGAACTGTCATGTTACTAATGCGTGAGAATCAATACACATATGGTTACATGAACATACTTTTGAGGTGACAAAATTATTTAGGACACAAGGAATTCATCGAAGTTCATCACCGTGCCAGTAATAATTCATATATTTTTAATATATGACTTGGGTTGTATGGCGTGACCATTTCGAACACACTAGAATGTCAACCTCTATCCTGTGCAGCATACCCTGGAAACTTTATTCTTTCAGGGCAACGAGTCCCTGGCGCTTGGAACCACTGTCAAAGTAATAACTTATGATGGTTTGTATTTTGAGTGTCAGCATGTGTTTGTTTTCGCCCCTTCGTTACTTTCATTTAATCACCATTGAACCTTATCGTCGTCATTATCAAAATTAGCAGAAATATGACTTCAAATAAAACAAATCAACCACAACTTACTCTTCAAAAAGTGGAGTTTCATTAGTCCATAGCTCTTAGAAAGTTGGGGTGGTAGTTTCAATTGCACAGCGTCTCATTAGTGGATCAAGGCAGCTAATTCCGTGAACAAAAGTCTCAAATATTTGTCTCAGGCAATCACCCTCTTAAAATGGACGCATCTTCTGTGGTGATAAAATGCCACGTTTGGTGCGAGATCTTTCTGTATGTATTTTACCCAATGGCATAACGTTGTCGCATTATAAAGAAGAGGTCCTGTGTTCGACTCCCCCCTCCTCTGGTGGAAGCACAATGCACCCTGGTTCGGACTACACGTTAAACTGTAGGTTAAGTCCCGATTAGCCTATCTGAGCATAAAAGTGGGCTTAAAAACAAACTAACAAAATCGTCTTCTGGATACTTCGTGACATAACTTTTTTTTATTTACTTCAGCTGCATCTATAGATTCTGTTGATATTTTCGGTTGATTAATGTGGCAAAATTTATCCGTGGAACGAGGGTTTCTAAATAGGATAAGCTACTCATTAGCAATTGAAAAATTCTGTACCTTTTTCCATACATAACTGGTTTATTAAAAATTTTCACTTGAGTATTGTAGTGATTATTGTGATTACTTCTTATTAGTAGAATGAATATAAAGTTGATATGTTGCATACCATATTGATATTTGAATATAACAGGTAT
This sequence comes from Lepisma saccharinum, assembly GCF_977018435.1. NCBI lineage: Eukaryota > Metazoa > Arthropoda > Insecta > Zygentoma > Lepismatidae > Lepisma > Lepisma saccharinum. Next base: position 141,492,420 of record NC_139230.1, read on the forward strand.
ATAAAAATTGTAATGAAATTAAAAAAGGGACACTTCTGGAATTTCAATGCAGAGCTAATTAAAACTATATTATACTCACAAGCCGTTCATCTGTCCCTATTCGGGGCAAGATCAATCCAATCTTTCCCATCCTTGCCAATTTCTTTTAGGTCCATCTCAACGTTATCCCTCCATCCTCGTCTTGGCCTACCTACAGGTCTCTTACCATCAGGTTTGCCTACAAGAATCCTGCAAACTATATTTTCCTCTGCCATTCGTCTCTCATGGCCTGCCCATCGAAGTCTTCTTCATTAAATTATTCTAATAATAATTAAATAGTCGAAATAATGTGTTGTGTTGCCGGAGGAAGTAACGATACGATGATGTTTTTATTTATTTCTTTGGAGATTATTTTAACCATACCCAGACCGGAATTTATATACGTAATGTGGAGGTTCGGAGCTGCAGTCCTCAAGTTCAACCTAAATTCTGATCTAATCTTGATCATACCCTGCATAATTTTGAGCCTCCTAAGCCTACTAACTGCTTTTAATCATGGAAGTATTCATTTGATCACAGTTTTTGTTTGAATAGCTAGTAACTACGTTCACTTTCTAATGACAAAATTGGCTTTAAAAGGGTTGATAATAAATGTGAACATTTCTAGCATAGATAATATTCACAAGTAAAATATACATGTTATGAACACCAGAATACACTTATTTATCGAATCATTCATATATCTCCAAGTATATGTACTTATTGAATTTGATGGGGTGGGCAATCGGGTGGGCACAGGAATTTTTGGGTGGGCGCTTGCCCACCCCTGCCCACCCCTGTCGCCGTCCCTGGAAAACAGTAGACAAAAGTTTCATTGGAGTAAGTAGAAAAGAGTCATGAAATAATACCCAAAGAAGTCAACCATTATGAATTAATGTTACATACTTTTTTTTATTTCACTTTCCAAAACCTAAGAGCTCAAAATAATACATGGCATGCGATTTACTAGACAGTCTGCTTTTTTGTGATTGATTCGTCGTGCCCAGTCGGGGATAACTTCCGTTCAAGGTAAAAGGGGAAGGGGAAGAAATCCACCACACTACCATGACGTATGAAGTAACATGTTCACAGGCATCCAATACAACTGATAAGGGTTCACCTGACCTTGCAAGTGTGGGAAACACGTTTCACGCTGGTTTCCAGAATGCTGTGGCTAAATCTCGAACTAACGGTGGAATAAGAAATAGTTTGTAACATTTAACAATGACATTTCGCATTTACAAAATATGAGATATGTAGACTTTGATTTATTTATTATAGTAGACGGTAGAGAATTACTTACCACGAAAGTCAAGTTCTAAATTGCAGGCATCAAAATCTACGCCAGGTTGTAAAATACAATTTGTGATAGACAGCAGATAGGTTAATAAGGTTTACAAGATTGCTAACGACTCTTAAGACAAACGTTCAACGAAGGTTGTTGAGTGAGAAAATGGGAAATTGTTAAAAATAGCGGCCTAGTTGAGAGAAGATCGAAAGTTCGAATCTCTTATAAAACCGGCTATTTTTTTACACTAATTTTTGGTGCGTAATATATTTAATGTATTGTCGACATTTATAAGAAACAAAATATGAAAACTCTCCTCCTCCGTAACGGTGCTGTCTAAGACTGTGCTTTGGACTCCGACTGCAGCGGGACGGCATGGATTCGAGTCATCCTGGGTTCTCGGCCTGTTATCTGTATAGGACCAGTGGCAACCCACCATCGTGAGGAAATTGGGGAGCTACCAGTGACCTGGTTTCAGATATCTTCTATAACGGCTGAGGGTTCGACGTGCTGACCAACGTCACCTCGTTGCCAGTTGAAGATAACTCTAGGTAGGATTGTGGAAGGGAGACTGACAGTCGGGAGATAGCCCATGGCCCTTCGAGGTTTTAAAATATGAAAACTATTCCTTCTGTAAATCTAATTTCTCGTCATTGTCACGTGAGATTTATTTTCAGTATGACTCCTGCAACACTAATTAGTTCCTAAGTAGGATAATGAGATGGACAGAGAGATATTAAATTATGAGTTCACTGTTTAAAAAATTAGCATTAACACTTTTTTATATTCACATACCTCTTTACAAATTCCCTAGCACGTCACTACAAATGAACCAATCTAGTGCACACTAGTGCCTTGGCTTATCGATACCTATGGGGTATCCTACAATTACAGTCAAACCACAACCTCAATTCTCGAAGCTGTAGCCTCTCCATGTAAAACGATTGAGTCGTAAATATAGTAGATTTTGCTTAAATGTTTTGTGACATTCATACCACCTTTATTTCATTTGCTACAAAGGAGCGTTTGTGTGTGTTGTTTATAAAGAGGCGGGTGGGGATTATATTTCTAATGCATATTGAACGAATTGGTCTTAACTCATAATCATGCCGTAAGAAGGAACGAACTCGTGGGGTAGTGGTTATCGCACTGGGTTGTCACTCTAATGGTCGTAGGTTCAAATCCGCACGGTGGCAAAAACTTTTCGTAAGCTTTATTCGCTCCCATCGTTACTATTTGAATTAGTCTTCTTTGAAACTAACAACGAAAGATTATACAATTAACTCTCTCTCTTTCAAAATGGTAATATGAGGACAGGTTTCTTATTGTAAGAATTGTAAATTTTAGTGGTCTCAACGCATCTAAAATCCAAAATACTAGATCGACGTTATTTTCTACTGAATTCTAAATCCACGTTATACACAGATAGGCTAATGGGGCCTGGACATACAGTTTAAAGTGACATACGAACCACTATGTGTCTCCACTTGTTATCCTGCACTGAACGTAAAACAAACAGCTCCCCGCCCCATTTTTAAAACAAATTTACATTAAATATGGTATTTATAAGATAATCATCATTGATTTGATTGTTTTTATTACTGAACGTCAAATAAAACATTTTCCACAATCACCTCTTCGTCCCATCTCTCCCAATATCTTTCTGTCCCTCTCTTTTCCCCCTTCCCCACCCCCCACACACATCTATCAAAATAAATATTTTCTTAGGTTTGTATGTGTATAAATATAACATTAAATACCCCCAAAAATACTATTTATTTTCTACTTTCCGTCACCCCTCTCCCACTCCCACAACCCCTCATTATTATTGGCGTTCGCCAGACCAAGTGGTAATGTATGGACGTCTTGTAATCAGTGTGTCCTTTTCCGAGTTCCAGTCAGGTCGCATAATGGTTCAGATTCCAATTTAAATGTATCCCGAGTCGTGATTAGCCTATGTGTGCAAAAAGTGATGTTAAAACGAACTCTTCACCTCAATAATACAAGTTGTGTATTTTCTTTCAGCTGTGGTTCCCTCTTTTCGCGAGAAATAACGAATTAACATAATCATTAACTCAACAAATAAAAATGCATCTCTAAATTAATTAATGAAAACAGTTATTACACTCAAACCACTATTTTATCGTAAATGTAAATGAAATGTCATCTCACGTAGTGAAAACAATGTGAAAATTGTTCTAATGAGTGATATATGATTGTCAAACACATACATGAATACATTATATTAAGCTCGTGAACTATAATTGGGACAATTTAATACTAATTTGAAATGATTAAAGACAATTAAAACGACAAAGTAAACTTTTGCGCAATCTTTCTGCCGATTCGCATTATTGAAACAATATTTAACCAATGGGGACGTTATCTCATATTTGGAAATGCTGCATTGGTTGAACTTTCTGTGGACAAGACCGTGAGTCACGCCTCCTGCTTCTCCGAATCGAACTTCACTCTGATTGGAGGATCGTATATTTCACAACACTTCCTTGTTTCAGAGCTACCAACATAATTTCGTAAGACGTTGGACTTAGAAAAAATCCATGCGACAGATATTTTGAACATGACTGTACCATGCCTTGGATTTTTGACAGGGTTCGCCAGAATTTCCTGCGACGCTGCAATGCCTGCATTGAATGTGGTGGTCGTCAATTTGAGCAACTTTTATAACAACGTCAGGCCGGGGTACGACTACGTATCTGTAAGTGCACATTTGCGTGGCAATAAACCTCCTGTGCCCGTTGTTGCTGTGTTTGTCCTGCTGGCGCACGACCTCTGTGTGACATCCCCTCGGTGCTGCTACGGGGAATCCCTCGTCCCGCATTTGTTGTCTCCTTGGCAGGTACCATTCCCCTTCCGGTCCTCTATCTCTTTTGTTGCACCGAGCTTTGTTCTTGCTGCGGTGTCTCTCCACTGTATTTGGGGACTCCCCATACGATCCTCCAATCAGAGTGAAGTTCGATTCTGAGGAGCAGGAGGCGTGACTCACGGTCTTGTCCAGAGGAAGTTCAATCAATGCAGCATTTCCAAATATGAGATAATCCCCATTGGTTAAATATTGTTTCAATAATGCGAATCTGCAGAAAGATTGCGCAAAAGTTTACTTTGTCGTTTTAATGCTTTTAATCGTTTCAAATTAGTATTAAATTGTCCCAATTATAGTTCATGAGCTTAATATAATGTATTCATGTATGTGTTTGACAATCATATATCACTCATTAGAACAATTTTCACATTGTTTTCACTACGTGAGATGGCATTTCATTTACATTTACGATAAAATAGTGGTTTGGGTGTAATAACAGTTTTCATTAATTAATTTAGAGATGCATTTTTATTTGTTGAGTTAATGATTATGTTAATTCGTTCTTTCTCGCGAAAAGAGGGAACCACAGCTGAAAGAAAATACACAACTTGTATTATTGAGGTGAAGAGTTCGTTTTAACATCACTTTTTGCACACATAGGCTAATCACGACTCGGGATACATTTAAATTGGAATCTGAAACATTATGCGACCTGACTGGAACTCGGAAAAGGACACACCGATTACAAGACGTAGATACATTACCACTTGGTCTGGCGAACGCCAATAATAATGAGGGGTTGTGGGAGTGGGGAAGGGGTGACGGAAAGTAGAAAATAAATAGTATTTTTGGGGGTATTTAATGTTATATTTATACACATACAAACCTAAGAAAATATTTATTTTGATACATGTGTGTGGGGGTGGGGAAGGGGGAAAGAGAGGGACAGAAAGATATTGGGAGAGATGGGACGAAGAGGTGATTGTGGAAAATGTTTTATTTGACGTTCAGTAATAAAAACAATCAAATCAATGATGATTATCTTATAAATACCATATTTAATGTAAATTTGTTTTAAAAATGGGGGCGGGGAGCTGTTTGTTTTACGTTCAGTGCAGGATAATAAGTGGAGACACATAGTGGTTCGTATCTCACTTTCAACTGTAGGTCCAGGCCCCATTAGCCTATCTGTGTATAACGTGGATTTAGAATTCAGTAGAAAATAACGTCGATCTAGTATTTTGGATTTTAGATGCGTTGAGACCACTAAAATTTCCAATTCTTATAATAAGAAACCTATCCTCATATTACCATTTTGAAAGAGAGAGAGTTAATTGTATAATCTTTCGTTGTTAGTTTCGAAGAAGACTAAATCAAATAGTAACAATGGGAACGAATAAAGCTCACGAAAAGTTTTTGCCACCGTGCGGATTTGAACCTACGACCATTATAGTGACAATCCAGTGCGATAACCACTACCCCACGAGTTCGTTCCTTCTTACGGCATGATTATGAGTTAAGACCAATTCGTTCAATATGCATTAGAAATATAATCCCCACCCGCCTCTTTATAAACAACACACACAAACGCTCCTTTGTAGCAAATGAAATAAAGGTGGTATGAATGTCACAAAACATTTAAGCAAAATCTACTATATTTACGACGCAATCGTTCTACATGGAGAGGCTACAGCTTCGAGAATTGAGGTTGTGGTTTGGCCGTAATTGTAGGATACCCCATATCGATAAGCCAAGGCTCTAGTGTGCACTAGATTGGTTCATTTGTAGTGACGTGCTCAGGAATTTGTAAAGAGGTATGTGAATATAAAAAAGTGTTAATGCTAATTTTTTAAACAGTGAAATCATAATTTAATATCTCTCTGTCCATCTCATTATCCTACTTAGGAACTAATTAGTATTGCAGGAGTCATACTGAAAAGAAATCTCACGTGACAATGACGAGAAATTAGATTTACGGATGGAATAGTTTTCATATTTTCAAACCTCGAAGGGCCATGCGCTATCTCCCGACTGTCAGTCTCCCTTCCACAATCCTACCTAGAGTTATCTTCAACTGGCAACGAAGTGACGTTGTTCAGCACGTCGAACCCTCAGCCGTTATAGAACATATCTGAAACCAGGTTACACCAGTCACTCGTAGCTCCCCAATTTCCTCACGATGGTGGGTTGCCACTGGTCCTATACAGATAACAGGCCGAGAACCCAGGACGACTCGAATCCATGCCGTCCCGCTGCAGTCGGAATTCAAAGCACAGAGTCTTAGACCGCACCGTTACGGAGGAGGAGAGTTTTCATATTTTGTTTCTTATAAATGTCGACAATACATTAAATGTATTACGCACCAAAAATAAGTGTAAAAAAATAGCCGCTTCTATAAGAGATTCGAACCTTCGATCTTCACTCAACTAGGCCGCTATTTTTAACAATTTCCCATTTTCTCACTCAACAACCTTCGTTGAACGTTGTCTTAAGAGTCGTTAGCAATCTTGTAAACCTTATTAACCTATCTGCTGTCTATCACAAATGTATTTTACAACCTGGAGTACATTTTGATGTCTGCAATTTAGAACTTGACTTTCGTGGTAAGTAATTCTCTACCGTCTACTATAATAAATAAATCAAAGTCTACATATCTCATATTTTGTAAATGCGAAATGTCATTGTTAAATGTTACAAACTATTTCTTATTCCACCGTTAGTTCCAGATTTAGCCACAGCATTCTGGAAACCAGCGTGAAACGTGTTTCCCACACTTGCAAGGTCAGGTGAACCCTTATCAGTTGCATTGGATGCCTGTGAACATGTTACTTCATACGTCATGGTACTGTGGTGGATTTCTTCCCCTTCCCCTTTTACCTTGAACGGAAGTTATTCCCGACTGGGCACGACGAATCAATCACAGAAAAGCAGACTGTCTAGTAAATCGCATGCCATGTATTATTTCGAGCTCCTAGGTTTTGGAAAGTGAAATAAACAAAAGTATGTAACATTAATTCATAATGGTTGACTTCTTTGGGTATTATTTCATGACTCTTTTCTACTTACTCCAATGAAACTTTTGTCTACTGTTTTCAGTAGATCAATAGGTGTTTTGAAACATCTATGTTAAGATTTTTTAAATTTGATTTACAATTTGTGTGCCTGAAAACTTAGGGTATTTTACACCCGTCACGCTATACGGGGTCCAGCCCCTTATCATGACAAAAATAAAAGCGTGTCTGAAAACTAAAATATCCTTACCTGGGTTAAAAGCTGAGCCGGTAAAGCGACAGACAGTCAGCACAAACAAGGACAACACACACGCAGTCCTACAAAGATTATACTAACAGTAGGTCCAGTCACCAGAGCCTCGTTAGTCTGCAAAATGCAGTTCAGGGTGTACTACATGGAAGTGAGGTTGGTTTAAATTTTAAATAGATATAAAAACAAATTGTTAGTGAGGAGGAATAAAAAGTTATATTTACAGCTAACATGCTGGGCTAAACACACTACAAGGGTGTAAGGGATGACCTTCCACGAAGTATGTACACCCAATTGTTGCTTCACACGTAGTACACCCTGGACTTCAGTTTGCAGACAAACGAGGTTCTGGCGACTAGCCCCATGGCCAGTATAATTTTCTGTGTTATCCTGTGTTTGGTCCTTGTGGGTGCTGAGTGCCTGTTTACAGCCTCAGCTTTTAACCGAATTCAGAATATTTTAATATTTTAGTTACAAAACGACGTTACAGTTATGTTATTTTAGTTCTGATAAGGGGCTGGACCCCGTATAAAGTGACAGGTGCAAAATAGCCTAAGTGCTGACGCACCCAAAATTTTGAATTCAAATTGAAATTCAAACACACTACATGCAATATTACATGTAGTACTGAAGAGAATATTTCAATTGTAGTTCCTCAACTGTAATTACACATTAGGCCTAATGAAAGTGTTCAGTAGGAAATCATTGATTTTGAGTAGATTTCCGAGAGACACAGTAGAGTACTACAATTGATAACAGTAGATTCTGTCTACTGTAAACAGTAGAATTTACGTAGGTTTATAACGACGATGAGAATGAAACAGAGGTAAAAACAATGATAATGAAATGCAGAAGCGACCTGGAGCAAACATGAACGTAGAATGTCTGGCAGCGAGACGCAAGCGTTGATCAAGCGATTGTAGCATCAAATTTAGCTTAGAGCTCATAATTGATATTTATACATGAGCTCAACATACAAGTTACATACAATGAGAGAATTGAATTTAGTTTACATCTCACGCGATATGAGTCGAAACTATTGTTGCACATTGAACTGTGAAGTGAATCAATATTCAATTCGATTAAGTAGTGAATGGTGATGTGCTGAGATTTTGTAACGAGATGTGCCAAATGGCTGACAGTATAATAACTTATGGACACATTGATTTAATATATTTGAACAATCTTATAACGTACGATTTTGCATGAAATTTTATTACTTGAATCTACATCACTTCATTGCAAAGGCTACAAGGTATTTTATGGGTTGTAAAATTCTGTGTTCGATTCTCCGTTCGGTTAACTCTGCGATTTTTATTTCTTATTAAACCGAAAAATTATTTATTGCATTTTACTTATTACGAAAATTCGTACATTATTTGCTTTTCGAAATGTAGAGAATATATTGTTTTTCATGCTTTTTACAAGAATACAACTATACATGGTGAACAAAAGATAGTATAATATAAAAATGTATAACTTTCGCTGTACATGACATTTCGTCGAATATGACACATGTAGTGTTGCCCACGGGACTAGACGGGACAGGCTTTTAAAAATTCGAGACGAGACGAGATTGATCATGTGTCCCGAGACAAACGAATATTTTCGAGACGAGACAGCATTTCACAGCATTTCCACGAGACGAGACAGGCCAAAGTCTCGTCTCGTGGGCAACACTAGACACATGGATCATTTTTATGCAAATCCTAGTAAAATGATGAGAAATTCAAAAACATATTCTGAAAAATTATTTTCAAAAATAACATTAGAAAATCATTAGAAAGCAGCGTTATTTTTAAAAAAATATATATAACATTTTTATTTCTTTCAATTATTAATTAAATACAATACTTAGTTGCTATATATAATAATAATAGGGGTAATCGAACAGAAGTCAAACTTATAATCTTCGGCGTGTAATACTGATAGCCTATCACCGAACCACTTTAAAAAAAAAAAAAAAAAATTGAAGTTTTTTTCTCGGAAATTACTGGCTAGTGCACGCTGGAACCTTGCCATACGAATATCTACCGTACCACTACAAGAAGCCACGTCACAACCTCAATTCTCGAAGCTGTAGCCTCTCCATGTAAAACGATTGCGTCGTAAATATAGTAGATTTTGCTTAAATGTTTTGTGACATTCATACCACCTTTATTTCATTTGCTACAAAGGAGCGTTTGTGTGTGTTGTTTATAAAGAGGCGGGTGGGGATTATATTTCTAATGCATATTGAACGAATTGGTCTTAACTCATAATCATGCCGTAAGAAGGAACGAACTCGTGGGGTAGTGGTTATCGCACTGGATTGTCACTATAATGGTCGTAGGTTCAAATCCGCACGGTGGCAAAAACTTTTCGTGAGCTTTATTCGTTCCCATTGTTACTATTTGATTTAGTCTTCTTCGAAACTAACAACGAAAGATTATACAATTAACTCTCTCTCTTTCAAAATGGTAATATGAGGACAGGTTTCTTATTATAAGAATTGGAAATTTTAGTGGTCTCAACGCATCTAAAATCCAAAATACTAGATCGACGTTATTTTCTACTGAATTCTAAATCCACGTTATACACAGATAGGCTAATGGGGCCTGGACCTACAGTTGAAAGTGAGATACGAACCACTATGTGTCTCCACTTGTTATCCTGCACTGAACGTAAAACAAACAGCTCCCCGCCCCCATTTTTAAAACAAATTTACATTAAATATGGTATTTATAAGATAATCATCATTGATTTGATTGTTTTTATTACTGAACGTCAAATAAAACATTTTCCACAATCACCTCTTCGTCCCATCTCTCCCAATATCTTTCTGTCCCTCTCTTTCCCCCTTCCCCACCCCCCACACACATGTATCAAAATAAATATTTTCTTAGGTTTGTATGTGTATAAATATAACATTAAATACCCCCAAAAATACTATTTATTTTCTACTTTCCGTCACCCCTTCCCCACTCCCACAACCCCTCATTATTATTGGCGTTCGCCAGACCAAGTGGTAACGTATCGACGTCTTGTAATCGGTGTGTCCTTTTCCGAGTTCCAGTCAGGTCGCATAATGTTTCAGATTCCAATTTAAATGTATCCCGAGTCGTGATTAGCCTATGTGTGCAAAAAGTGATGTTAAAACGAACTCTTCACCTCAATAATACAAGTTGTGTATTTTCTTTCAGCTGTGGTTCCCTCTTTTCGCGAGAAAGAACGAATTAACATAATCATTAACTCAACAAATAAAAATGCATCTCTAAATTAATTAATGAAAACTGTTATTACACCCAAACCACTATTTTATCGTAAATGTAAATGAAATGCCATCTCACGTAGTGAAAACAATGTGAAAATTGTTCTAATGAGTGATATATGATTGTCAAACACATACATGAATACATTATATTAAGCTCATGAACTATAATTGGGACAATTTAATACTAATTTGAAACGATTAAAAGCATTAAAACGACAAAGTAAACTTTTGCGCAATCTTTCTGCAGATTCGCATTATTGAAACAATATTTAACCAATGGGGACGTTATCTCATATTTGGAAATGCTGCATTGGTTGAACTTCCTCTGGACAAGACCGTGAGTCACACCTCCTGCTCCTCAGAATCGAACTTCACTCTGATTGGAGGATCGTATATTTCACAACACTTCCTTGTTTCAGAGCTACCAACATAATTTCGTAAGACGTTCGACTTAGAAAAAATCCATGCGACAGATTTTTTGAACATGACTGTACACACCTCGGCCGATGCTGCAAGTATTCGCGCTACCAATGTTTCCTGGTCAGGCACCGGGGTCTCGCAGGCGAGTGTTTTCACATGGCCCCACAAGAAGAAATCCATTGGTGTGAGGTCAGGCGAACGGGCGGGCTAGAGCACGGGGCCCGCTCTGCCGATCCAGCGCTGTGGGTAGGTACGGTGCAAAAGGTTTCGCACTGTGCCATCAGAATGTGCAGGCGCTCCATCCAATTGAAACCTCATGCAATGTCGCACGTTGAGGGGTACATCTTCTAGCAGCTCTGGAAGGACTGATACAAGAAAGGTGCGATAGAGGCGGCCATTTAAACGTGGTGGCAGCAGGTATGGACCGATATTCTGTTCATCGATGATACCTGCCCAGATATTCACTTCAAACTGAGTCTGATGGTGCACCTCGACTGCTGCATGTGGATTTTCATAATCCCACATATGGCTGTTTCGGCAATTGAAGATACCCTCACGGGTGAATGATGCCTCGTCCGTGAAAAGCACATGGCGCAAAAAACGGGGTTCGTCGGTACAAAACTACAACATTCGTTGACAGAATTCCACACGTCGTGGGTAATCCCCAGCCAGCAACGCGTGGACTCGCTGTGGATGATAGGGGTACAGCAGATCATCATGAAGGACACGCCACACTGTCGACTGTGATGCTCCCACTGCATGTGCAATGCTACGGGTGCTAGTGGACGATGTGTCGTCCACGCGAGCAAGTACGTCCTCCTCGACCGCCGCGGTGTGGACATGGCTTGGGTGACCGACATGATGGCCTGCATGTAACACACCCGATTCACCAAGGGTACGGTGCACGTTCGAAAACAACTTGCTGTCGGGGTGTCGCCTATCCGGATACCGTTCGCGATACAGGCGTGCAGCTGCTCGTCCATTGCCATCTGCAAGGCCGTAGACAAAATGCATGTTCCTCAGTTCTACAAATGTGTAGCGTTCCATGGTACGGTGAGGACAGTGCCAATTATGGAATACTGTACTCCAGTGCACAGGTGGCCCACACACACACACTGGTCACAACGGCTTCGAAACAACGTACTCGACTGTCGTACGTCAAGTACACCACCACCGCACCGGCTCTTTCACTGACACGCTCCCTGACGCTGCAATTCCAATCTGGCACTGTATACGCAGAACAGACGACTGCAGCCCACACGTCCGCACGGCGCTCTGGTACAATCAGCTGACGTTCCCGAGCCACCCGTGCCTGTGCTTTTCACTACCTGACCACCGCCGTCACGTGGGGCCATGTACTCTGGGGGCTTGTCATCGTGGAACACATGTAGTGTCCTTCATTCTTTCCCCATTCATCCACAACACGTACTTCGTCCGTCTTGCTCGAGCCGACGGGGAGCACTACGTACGATCGTGTGGTGTTTATGTACACCAATATGGGATGACAAGCTGTTGAACAGACGTGCATACCCCCACGTAGATTCATTCCACGTCCCATGCAGTTTGTCTGCCCAGCCTCGCTCGGCCCGGTCTCACACCCACGCGGCAGTGTGCGGCTGCGGTGGTGTGAGGCCACGTTTGGTTTCGAAGCGGAAGGCTGCGGCCGAGGAGGGACTCGAGTTGTTCGGCTGGGGTTGGGCTCGGAACAAGCAGCCGCGTCAGGTCTGGAGACGGTGGACCTGGTGATCGTGCTGGAGACTTTCCGACCTCGTCCATTGGTGTCGTCCACTGTACGGAGTGGTGGAGTCGTACGACACTCCAGCAGCCTTTCGCCCCCTCCCACCCAGCGATGTGCCTCCGTCATCATTTCTAAGAGGCTGATTGGGCCCCATCACGACGTTTGTAAGAACGTCTGTACGGAGTAAGTGGTCCTATATGTACGTGCACCTTTCACTGGCAATACCCCCTGTGCTCGTAGTTGCTGTGTTTGTCCTGCTGGCGCACGACCTCTGTGTGACATCCCCTCGGTGCTGCTACGGGGAATCCCTCGTCCCGCATTTGTTGTCTCCTTGGCAGGTACCATTCCCCTTCCGGTCCTCTATCTCTTTTGTTGCACCGAGCTTTGTTCTTGCTGCGGTGTCTCTCCACTGTATTTGGGGACTCCCCATGCGCTGCACCGCCAGCGCCGCCATTTCTGCCCCGAACCATGTACGCGTCTGTTTCCTGTCGAGTGTCACGGACCACTTTGCTTGCATTCTCGGTGTGTTTCTTCGTCCTACGTCGTCCTTCCATGGTTCTGCAACCACGCACTACTTTTCTCGACTGCACTGCTTCAGTCATGGTGTTTGTTTCCCGCTGTACAATTGTTACTTCATGCTTCATTGCTTCTTTTGTCCCTACCGTTGTCGATCGCTACTCTTTCCCTTCACTTGTCTTGCGGGACACTCCTATTTCCTTTGTGGAACCCCATGCGCATGCTTTGCGCAGCTGCCGCCTGGTGTTTTTTCGGATGGGCGACCTTGGTGTTCCTTTTGACTTCTCTTGTTCAGCCTTTCTATCTTCACTGGTACTGGCTGTACATTGGTGTGAAGTTCATTTTCACACGTTTTCGGCGTTGTCTAGCTCCTCACGGAGGCATCTCTCGGCAAAGTGCAAGGAGCACTTTCGTCTCTATTTCATGGGAGGTATCTGTGGTTTTCGTTTGTACCCTACCTTTAGAATCACCCCGTATATTGCTTAAATATGTATATTATATTGTTCCGCAAATTATGTATGACCAAAATAATTTGAGTATATATTTCGGCGTAAAGGGGAGGGGTCGAATGTTCTATATTTGGGAGGAAGTGCATCATAGGCCTTGGGGGGAATGGGCACCCCTGCATGCAGCAGTGCTCATAATGGCAGTTTCGAACTAACTTTACTCTCGTACCTGGATGTGAACTGCGATCTAGTAGACAAGCACATAATTGTCCTCTACTAGATATAAAAAACATTAGTCACATGTATAAATTCGTTTGATTTTTAATTGGGTATGCGCATATAAGGCTGCTTTAAAATACCATGCCTTACAAGCAACGTCAAAAATATATTACACTGAAGGAATATGAAAAACTAAATATGCTGACCAAGGCAGAAATTTATTTTATTATAAAACATAAACTAAACGTAAAGTTTCAACCTTCTAGCAAGGTCATCTTCAGACTCTGCACCAAGTACAAATGTAACAAGGTACAAAACAGGACGATATATATATACACAAAAATAACTCTCCTCCAGACTATAGAAAGTTGTTCTGGAACATTCTAGCAGGTGGCTTTCCCTTGTCAACTGTACTTTCACCTGAAATGCTAAACATTCTCTCATCTGAAATGTAGTTGGACTCTTAATCTCACGCTCTTTTTCCTTCTTCTCTCCTCTATCTCTCTTGTCCTTTCCACTCTTTCTAACACCTTCTTCCATTCTTTGTTTATCTTCAGTCCCCCATTCCAGTTCACTGTGTCTTCTTCACATTTCTTCTCTATTTCCTTGGCCTCTTTCCATTCTCTCACTAGTATTCTCTTCTCCCTTCCTATCTGCTTAGCCTCATCCCATTCTATGTCATGTGCTGTTTCTCTCGTGTGTTTAAATATTACATTTCTCTCTCCCTCTTAAGTCGTATATCATCCCTATGTTGTTTCAACCTGTCTTTCAGCCTCTTTTTCGTTTCTCCTATGTACACACTCTGACATTCTTTACATTTCACTTCGTAGATAATTCCTTCCTCTTCTCTGTTTTCCTTTTTCTTGTTTGCATGCAGGCACATAAAGCAGGAGCAATTGTGGTGATGGAAAGAGAATGCTACGAGAGGAAGTATGAAGACCTAAATGAGAACGAATATGAAGAGATTTGTGGAACAGAAGAAGAACAAACTATAAGAGAAATGGTCATACAAGATTGTAGGAGGAGGGGATTCAAGAAGTGCATAAAGGAGACAGGAAGACTACCAAGATTGGAAGGCTTTCCAAAGATACACAAAGAGGAGATAAAGTTGAGACCAGTAATGGACTGCAGAAACAATATTTTGGAACCCTTGGAAAATAAATTAAAGAAAGTTATTGAAGTGTTAGTAACACAGCAAGAAAGCTGAGCATTTAAGAACAGTGAACAAGTGGTGGACATCATAATAGGGCTTACGTTTTATGAGATGAAGACGACAATGTTTAGCTTAGACGTGAAAAGTATGTTCCCAAGAATCAAGAGGGGACACGTTTTGGACACTGTTAAAAAGAGAATGGGACAAGAAATTATAGGAGAATGGGATAGTGAAAGGGTAGTGAAGGCGCTGGAAACCATTTAGAATAACGGTTACAGTAAAATGGGGGATGAAATAATGTTAATGAGTGAAGGACTGAATATATGTTCTAGCCTAAGCCCAGCATTGGCTGAATTGGTTATGAATAAATGGGAAAAGAAAGTGGCAGAAAAAGGAGGTGACAAAATGAATCTGTTTTGCAGATATGTGGACGGTTGTTTTGATATATGGAAGGGAACGAAGAGGCAGTTCGACATATTTGCCAAATAAATACAAGTTGGAGAAAGAGAGATAATGTTGGAACTCGAAATAGAAGAAGAAGACAAGATAAGCTACCTAGATATATTGATGAAAAGGAAGAGAGGACAAGAAATTGAAACCGCTTGGCATCAGAAGAAGTGTGCAGCAGGGGTATTCTGCCACGAAAGAAGTGATGTAAGTGAGGTGACAAAAATAAATTTTATAAAGAATATGGAGGAGAGAATGAAGAAAATATGCACGAAAGATAGTGAAAAAGAAGGCAAAATAAATAGCCTATGGAAACAGCTGGAAAATAATGGCTACGAGAAGGAGGATATACTTGACATAAACAGATGAAGGAAGAAAAGTGGCAGGGAAGAATTGGAAGAGATAGAAAAAGAGGAAGAGAAAAAAGAGAGGAGGTTTGGAATAAAGAGTATGGGGAAGACCACAGAAAAGATATGCAAAGTCCTTAAGGAAGCGGGCATTAAAACTTACAGGAATGGAGGAAAAGCATCTTAAAAATAGCGAAGAATGCAAACAAGAAAAAGGAAAACAGAGAAGAGGAAGAGGAAGGAATTATCTACGAAGTGAAATGTAAAGAATGTCAGAGTGTGTACATAGGAGAAACGAAAAAGAGGCTGAAGGACAGGTTGAAACAACATAGGGATGATGATGACTTAAGAGGGAGAGAGAAATGCGATATTTAAACACACAAGAGAAACAGCACATGACATAGAATGGGATGAGGCTAAGCAGATAGGAAGGGAGAAGAGAATACTAGTGAGAGAATGGAAAGAGGCCAAGGAAATAGAGAAGAAATGTGAAGAAGACACAGTGAACTGGAATGGGGGACTGAAGATAGACAAAGAATGGAAGAAGGTGTTAGAAAGAGTGGAAAGGACAAGAGAGATAGAGGAGAGAAGAAGGAAAAAGAGCGTGAGATTAAGAGTCCAACTACATTTCAGATGAGAGAATGTTTAGCATTTCAGGTGAAAGTACAGTTGACAAGGGAAAGCCACCTGCTAGAATGTTCCAGAACAACTTTCTATAGTCTGGAGGAGAGTTATTTTTGTGTATATATATATCGTCCTGTTTTGTACCTTGTTACATTTGTACTTGGTGCAGAGTCTGAAGATGACCTTGCTAGAAGGTTGAAACTTTACGTTTAGTTTATGTTTTATAATAAAATTAATTTCTGCCTTGGTCAGCATATTTAGTTTTTCATATCATGGAGACAAGGCAGTGGTGTTATAATTAAGGAATATGTAATTTGATCTGAATCATATCAATTATTTGGAAGTTCAATTTTTTATAAAATATTTCTTTCATAAATATATAATGCGCATTTTAAAAGTTATAGTAATTTTATGGTAGACCTAATAATGTATTTGTAATTTAAATAACTTTCGTATTTATGATATGTGTGACTTTGGTGAAAGCAAATTATTTTATTGTTGATATTGCAAATACGTCTTTTTTCTTCGTTCGAAATTATATTTATTTTAATCCATAAAAAGCTAAATATCATTGAAAACTATTAAAAACTTAATCCCTGTGTACAATTGAAGATCTTCTTTGCAAACATGTAAAATTAAAAAAAAATACAGCAGAAGGTTACAAGGTCATAATTATGTCTTCATTGATTTGCTTTATTTTACTTCGCGTCTTGTGTAACTTTTGGCTTATTTTCGAATATGATATGATGAAATTGATGAAAAAGCAGTCAAAACCATCCATGCCCAGGCCGGGATTAGAACCTGAGACCCCTGGCGTCGTAGCGCGATTTCCTAACCACTCCGTAACGGGGGCCGGGATTTGTTATCTTGAATATAGAGATTTATACTAGGGATGGCCTTTTCGAAAAAGTTGTTTTTCGATTCTCGAAAATAAAATTTTTCGTTTCTTCGAATAAAATTGTTGTTCGTTTTTCGTTTTTTTCGTACTTCCACTTTTCATTTTCGAAAAAATGATTTTTAGATTTTCAATTATTCCAAAAGAAGAGGCCATCCTTATTTTATGTATAAATTCCTTATTGAATAACAAAAATCTTATATTGCCATTGTATGCAATTTAAATAGTTTACGTAAAACAGCCTTGTATCAAGAGAGGCTTGTGAATAGCATTCTGCTTGTCATGCTGAGGGAATAAATAGAGCCTGTGTGTGTGTGTGAGGTAGATATGTGAAGTTGATTAACCGCTCATACATAAACATTTTATTACGAATAATGATCTCCATACAGATATAAGGAAGTTATTTTTAATCACAAGAATTCAGAACTTATTTTTTAAAGGGTCGTCAGAACTACCACGAAAGGGATTAAGTGCAAAAGTGAAATTTTCGCGGTTAATCCTTTAAGCGGGTTTTCCTTTGCGCTCGTTCCTTCGCGGTTCTTCCGTTCGCGTTTAATCCGTCTCGCGCTTAATCCTTTCTCTCTTATTCCTTTGCTCTTATTCCGTTTGCGCTTAGTCCGTTTCGCTCTTATTCCCTTCGCGCTTAATCCGTTTCGCGGTTGTTCCTTTTACGCTTATTCCGGTGTTGAATTTTCGTCTCGCAATTAATCCGTTTTGCTGTTATTCCTTTCGCGCTTATTCCTGTGTTCAGTTTTGGTTTCGCGATTAATCCGTATCGCGGTTGTTACTTTCGCGCTTACTTCTATCTTCAATTTTGTTTTCGTGCTTAATCCGTGTCGCGGTTGTTCCTTTCTCGCATATTCCGGTTTTGAATTTTGGTTTTGCGCTTATTCCGTTTCGCGGTTGTTCCTTTCGCGCTTAATCCAGTGTTGAATTTTTGTCTCGCAATTAATCCGTATCGCATTTATTCCTCTCGCGTGTATTCCTGTGTTCAGTTTTGGTTTCGCGATTAATCCATTTCGCGGTTGTTTCTTTTGCGCTTATTCCTGTTTTCAATTTTGGTTTCGCGCTGAATCCGTTTCGCGGTTGTTCCTTTCGCGCTTATTCCGGTGTTGAATTTTCGTCTCGCAATTAATCCGTTTCGCTTTTATTCCTTTCGCCTTTATTCCTGCTCAATCCGTTTCGCAGGTTGTACCTTTCGCGCTTATTCCTGTTTACAATTTTGGTTTCGCGCTTAATCCTTATCACGGTTGTTCCTTTCATGCTTATTCCTGTTTTCAATTTTGGTTTCGCGCTTAATCCGTTTCGATTTTGTTCTTTTCGCGCTTATTCCGTTTCGCGGTTGTTCCTTTCACGTTTATTCCGGTTTTGAATTTTGTTTCGCGCTCAATCCGTTTCGAGGTTGTACCTTTCGCGCTTATTCCTGTGTTCACTTTTGGGTTCGCGCTTAATCCGTTTCGCGGTTGTTCCTTTCGCACTTATTCCGATACTGCGTTTATGCTTGAGGCTTTGCATGTGGCTTCTCGGCACGTTTCTTGTGGCACCCCTTGGTATTTGTAAACTCTATACCCGTTCGGTCGCTTGTTCATTGTTCAGCCACGTGTCGGCATAGAAAAACAGTTATGGTCGTTGGTTCCATGGAAAAATAACCTGAATTACCTACAGAGATATTTTGGGTTTGCTTTAAGATTTTGTAATAATTCTCCTTCTGTAAACATATCTGAAAACGCAGATGTAGTTACGATCTCAATTTTTAATTAATTTGAAAATTAGCCGGGGTGTGGTGCTGATCATTATAGAGAAGGTGCGAAAGTTGGAATTTCTATCCAAGAAAATATTAAAATACTGACGATCACCAACACATGCAAAGAAACTCTCTGCACACATGTATTTTTTTCATCCCTTTCGCGTTTGATCCCTTTCGCGAATACTCCACCACCCCTCACAGACTAATTACATATATATCTTAAAATACTCTTTCTTTATTATTACCGTCGTTTTTTAACAACATTCACAAAATATTAGCAATAAATGTACATCATTAACCTGTTGGAAATGGTTGTTTGGTATTTATTTATTATGGAAGGTGTTGGGAATTTTCGTGTGGTGTATGAAGTTTTCCCTCACATATTCGGACAAAGTGACAATTTTAGGTTATATTTATTTTCAAAAAATAAACATTTTCAAGGGTAGTTCAATGTAGATTTACATATGTTCTAGAAATTAATGGCATAATTAGAACCACAATTCTTTAAATACGGACATTCACTGTTCTTATTAGTACCCTTTATGCATATGGCCATTACATAGTAATTGCAGGATTTATAATTCTCTTATTTTAAATCGCTTTTTCTTCATTTCATGTTAAAAGCGACTTACAAGAAAATTGACGAATTCATTTGATAATTCAAACCCAGGGAAACTTCATTTTGGAGGGGGGGATTGGAACTTACACCAATCGAAGTAGTTCTTTTATCGTTGTCATATTGGACACACCCGTCTACCACATCGACACTTGCTGTAAGGATTCGACCTCCACTGTGTCCAGCGTGTAATGTAATTTTAACGGTGCGGCACATTCCTCACATTTTCAGATCACATTTCAATTTTCCTGATATCTCTCTGCTACATGCTAGGTTCATGTTTAGTGCTACTGATTGATTAAGTTATTTTACTTCGCCTTTTGTGCAACTTTTGGTTAATTTGCGAAGATGGAGGTGAGTGATAAGATGAAATTGATGAATGGACACTCACAAATATCCATGCCCAGGCCAGGATTGGAACCCGGGGCCCCGGGCTTGTTAGCACCACTCCGCCACGGGGACCTGCTTTAGTAGTACTTCTTTGCATGAAAGTGATGATTAAAAAGTAAACCCGATTTTAAATGGCGACTACAATAGATATAATTATGCTTGCTATTTACTTTCTAATTCAATATCAATCAAAAAATAACACCCATGTACTCTTCATTGATTTCAATGTTTTATGAAAAAAAAGCAAAGGCACGTAAACACACGAAATTTACGGCAAAGTAACACGGAATAATATCTTCGATTTTTACGGCATATTCAATTCATCTGAAGAAGTTTTTGTTTTGTTTCGCTTATTTGCCTCAAGACTCACAGCAACTCAAGTACTTGGATCCCACTTTAAACTGTAGCTGCAGCGGATAAACCTACTTATGTATAAAGTACATTTAAACATCGGCACATCTTTGGCCAAGCTACACAAGGCTGGTTCCGATTTTTCATATCGAATATTTTGCCATTGTGATTTTGTAACATCAGATCCATGTCCGGGAACATTTTTTTCATTTAATCAAAAATGCTTTTGGCCTGTTTTGGTTCCTTTCTCTTAAAAACATGCAAATATTCTTGACATTAGAGATTTCAGCATCGAGAGAAGAAACTATAGGCTCTTGGGACAAGGACAATCTGCGTCCAAAAGGATTATATTTTTTGTGCGAGAAAGTGTGTAAAATTTGTTTAAATTAACAATTTTTATTCCAGAAGTGCAAAAACAATCACTCGAACAGGAAAGGTATAGTGTGTCAAGTTCGAGATTTTCACCCGTCGGAAAATTTTGAAAGCTTCTCATCCCGAAAATTGTCCGGAAATGGCATTTTTTTTCAGTCCCGAAAGACAGGATTATATAAAACCTGACCAAAAATTTTCGATCCGCACATCCCTAGTTAAGGCAGTCAAAATGATTCTAGTGCCTGTTGTGAAAACGTTCTCTCGTTATTTTTTAAGACATGGCATTAATTGATGCAACTTATAGCCTGTAAGCTGTGTGCGAATTAAGCTCTTTGCTTTGAGGAGAATGGTCACTCAGTGCCGTATTTATTATTTTACTTCCAGAGTTGAAGGAGTGTTTTATATATATATATATATATATATATATATATATATATATATATATATAGAGAGAGAGAGAGAGAGAGAGAGAGAGAGAGAGAGAGAGAGAGGAAGGGGGACAAATATGGAATACGATTTTGTTTTTGACCATTCATTGGCACATTTTTTGAAGAATGTATGTGAGAAACTAACCTCTTTTTCCTTAATTAGTTCTTGAATAGAATATAAGGTTTAGACTACGTAACATTATAGTAAGTATTTGCAAATAACATTTTCCTAAAAGTTGACATGATTGCTCCAAAAGAAAATGCGGTACAAATATGGAATACTGGCAACATTGTGCAGAAAATGAACATATAAATACAATAAACACAATTGTAGTGAAAACATGAAATAAATGAACACTGTAAAGTCACAAATAGGAGAAAGTTTCTGAACTGTACATGTCTGTATCACTATGATTATGAGGGCACTATTTACCTACTTACAAAAATTGCAAATGTAAAGTCCATTATCATATCCTGCACATTCAGTATGAGCCCACATATCACACATTTCGCACTTAACCCATTCTACTCCACGCTTATCATCAGAAAATTGTCTAGAACAGAAGAGACATTCAGCATCATCACTACTTGGTGTTCTGGCATCTGACATACTGAGATCAGAAGAGTCATCTCGCACGCTGAAATATGCCGTCGCTGTCCGAGTCTGATGATTCGCAGTCTTTTGGTAATGGCGATTTCCCTTCTTTCCAATTGTTTTTAACAGGCTGTTTCTTAACAGCAGTGGACATTTCAATGGAAGTCTTATATGGTAATGAAGTCAAGATATGAGAGGTCCCTGCTTTCCTCCCCCTACTCCCTTGCCTGTCTTAATTGCAGGAACAGGTGAGGTGGCCACTTCAATTCTAGCAGAAGGTCCTGCTCCATCTTCGGGTTTGGATCCAGATACAAGTCCACGTTAATAATTTTTGTACATAAATGGGGTATAAATATGGAATACTACTATTCCATATTTGAACCACTGTTACCTTCGAGTATCGAGGGCCAAAAGTGTATTAAGACTCACCTCAACAATATACGCAAAATACCAGAACAAAGCCTGATTGATATGCTACAAAACTATATACCATGTATTTTCATTCTGTGTACTAATAAGAAGCACAAGGCAAAAAGGTACTTACCACCAAACTTTTCACTTTGGGCGGGAACCACAACAATCGTTCTAACGCGCCCTGTTCAACCTCGAGATGCAAACTAACTGCTTCCTGTGGTGGTGAGGGACACGTAGTTCTTGCTAGAGTGCAGCAGCACTTACCAGGCGAGATATAATGGTATTTCATATTTGTACCCCTATTTCATATTTGTCCCTCTTCCCATATATATATATATATATATATATATATATATATATATATATATATATATATATATATATATATAGAGAGAGAGAGAGAGAGAGAGAGATAGAGAGAGAGAGAGAGAGATAGATATATATACAAATATGTATCTGTTACCAGTGTTTTCTTCTATTTCCTTCCAGTTCTAAGTGCATTTGAATGTAGTTTAGAAGCCAGTATATTTGCATTCTAAGAAAACCCAAACCCATACAACGAGAAAATCTGACCAATATCAATTACGTGTTCAACTCAATGTTGGCTTGCAGCGAGAAATGTGATCTACGTACCTCCAATGAATAAAGCTGAGGAAATCTACTCTTCTTGCCATGGCGGTAGGCTTTCTTAGTTTATTTGGCAATGGACAGAGCAACTGCGTTAATCTGTGAAATTGTTACAAAATCTCTGTGGGTTGTAAGCAGTGATCCTTCCAGGTAGTACATCCAATTGTCAACCTCACTTCCTCGCAGTACACCATGGACTGCATTTTGCAGACTAACGAGGCTCTGCCGTCTGTGTTTTGTCCTTGTTTGTGTTGAGTGCCCCTTTACATTCTCAGATTTTAATTGAAGTCAGAATATTCTAGTCTCCGACATTATCACTCTATTATTAGTTATATCTTAGACAAGGTAAGGGGCTGGACCCCGTATCATGTGACGGGTTCAAAATAGCCTAAGTGCTGACGCACCCAAAATTTTAAATTCATTCATTCATTCTAACGCTCTGCACCCGACGACAACAAGCAAATAAACAATGAGTTATTTCAAGATGGAACTTCAAAAGCAAAGTAGGATGCAATTGTTTTAAAGGTTAATGGAACTGTCTTCCAGAATGATTTTCGGACGTGTTTGTTCCATATAGTTAAGAAATGTTCTACTGTATGCTTTGAGTTTCATTTTCTTTAACGGGGATAAAAACATCCCAGGCAAGGATTAAAAAAGGTTTATTCTGCCGGGGATAAAAAATTGTGGGGGGAAATACCTGGCACCCCCCCTGTTAATTCACACACTGCCTGTAAGTCACAGAAAGCAGTATTATTTGTAATAAAATGTCACCATTCGATTCCAACATTGTCTTTTCCCATGGAATCGACTGACTTTTATGAATGCCTTTTTTTTTTTCAAATAGATTTTCCTAATCTAAATACTTAAATAATTGTCACAAAAAAATTGAAATTTTTGCTACTTATGAAATTGTGTGAATTATAACTTTTCATATTCAATCACTGTAAGCAGGAATTATATTTTTCGAATTTTATGCATACATAAATGCATTGAAAATGCCATGCAAGTTCATGCCGACGCACCCAAAATTTTAATTCATCCATGCAAGTTCAGTGGCGTAGGAACGGGTGGGAGGAGACGTAGGAGTAATGTATTAAATGTGGATTATATTTCAATTGTTTTAATCGTATTTGGATATCAACATTCAATTGTTTGTAAAGTTGTTTGGATGTAAAAATGTATGTTCAGTAATCTTATAAATGATTTTGTAAGTTATGTATTAAATAGTTGTTATTATGAATCCTATGATGAACCTACATGTGTGCATAAAATAACTAAATATGAAAAAAACATTATTTTTCATCTATGATTGCTGATTCAATAATATCAGACAAAGGGCAAAGAGTTTTGACATGCTATCTCTAGGCATCCATACCTTCTAAAAATATCATACGAGAACCCATCCCCCCCCCGAGTGGTACCGAGAGCCTAAATTGAGGTCCTGATATCCCTAGTATCCCTGATGCTCTTAAATTGCAGTCTGTGTACTTCGCTTTGTATAGGGGATATTTTATCATATCCCTTTAAATTAAGAAGGAATTTATCATAGTCCATACTTTGTTAGGTGAACGACACACTACATTAATTGATTTTATTTATTTGTTTTATTTAACTTTGCTATACTTCCACTTTTGGCTAATCACGAAGATGAGGATGAATTGTAATAAGATGAAGGGGACGAGGAGAAAAATCACACACACACATTTGCAGATCACAAAACCACAAAACAAACTCCACGTAGGATTGTACTGGCTGAGAGCCCAGACGCCAGAACCTCGTTAGTCTCCTAATGCAGTGGAAGATAGGCTGACATTTAGGTGCCAGATTATAGTATATTGTTTAATTCATGCGACAATTATTGAAAATATGGATTGAACTCCGAATTGTCTCCGAAATTATTTTTCCCTCCAATCCTCCAAAATCCTTTTCCCTCCAAAATCCGGATAGTAAATTTTTCGTATCCGGATTTCAATTTTCCGCAACCTGGATTCCAGTTTTTCTTGATCATCCCTACTCTCAACAATCGCTCGAGTAGCATTAAAGGATGAAGCGATACAACAAACGTCAAAAAAGGCAAAGTTTTAGTATTGGATACAAAAGTACTTCTGAAAGATACCGAATACACGACATCTAAAATAGATTAGATGTGGTACACATTCGCTATAAATTGATTAACGATATTTTCAAATGTAGTTATGAGGCTCTAAAGTAACTGAACTTACTTTATAAATGTTATGTATTTGGTAATGTACATAGTTTACATATTCAGTGTGTGGGTGTGTGGGAAGTAATTATCCCTAAAGTCTATAGTTTTAAACTTTGCACACGCACGTGCTCATACACAAACACCAGGAACGTCGTTAGGGGGGGGGGCGGGTGCACTGGCCCCGGCAAACGTCCACGTGGCCCCGGGAAACTGTTCTGTACTTTTGGAAATTTTACTTTGATAACAAATATTGCAAAATAATTATTTAGTAAATTTTGCTTGCAGTTTGAAACACTACTTCAATTTTCAGTAGCACGAACCCAAGCAAGGTATTTCTTTCTTATTTCTCTGTTTCTTGCTTGTTAAACACAAACAGATGTATTAGATTAGCAGAGGATGCAGTTAATGGTTTTGTGGTCCTCCCCGTTCAGGGAAGTCTGAGACCTATTGAAAATGCACTTTTCCTCCCTTCTGCACACCAGATCCCCCGAAACCCACACTTTCTCTTCATCTGGCTATGCACTGTCACCATGGGCGCCGAAAGGACGACACAAACAGGAAGATTTAGCTACGGGTGGCTAGAACTTTCTGCGTTAATTATTTTATGGTTCAGAAAACATATCCCCATGAGTTTCAAATTCCAAGAACAGAATTCTATTGCTTGTCCCTTTTTCGGCGCGGGAATGAATGACATAGCGGCTCTTCTCGCATGCACTCAACCCTCCTGCTAATGGCCTGCCCTGCAAAGAAGGGGAAAGGTCACATTCTGAAAATGCAGAGAAACACGGAAGCGGTCGGTTCATCTGTTGACTTGATGGACAATTGATATCTGACAGATAGTTTGAAGTAGGATTTGTGGTCCAAGCGGTGGTAAACTTCTGTAAACGCGAGAAGATAGCATCACGAAGTGTTTGTGACCTCGTTTTCCTACATCGTAGTGAAATGTCGAATGAGAAACTGCCAGATTGTCTTCCTCTGGAAACAATGGATCAGGACTGACTGATCGACAAAATATGCAACATATTGGCATTCTAAAAGAGAGTCTAACTACCACACAAGATCCTGGGTTCGACTCCCAGGGTGGTATATCTCATGTATAATGAAGAATAAACCACGTTTCAATTAAGGAAGGAAACTAGGTATGTAGCAATTGTTTTAACAGCCGTCTGCATACTCTATAAGTATTATGTTACAAAATTATTTGTATATCTTTCTGACTTTCTGTGATTTTTCTTCATTTAGCCTCCACCTGCAAATGCGGAAGCTGCTGCTGCTTAGGTGGCAAGGTTGGCTAGACTTAAAAATATAATTAATCCCTAGTCATACAGCGAATAATAGTTATATAATACCTATGTATAATCATGAGTTACGGAGAAGCAAATTACTTATCAAGCATTTTCTGTTTCTATTTGTTGTTCAGTGGTTAACAAGGTACATTACGATGCCAGGCGTCCTGGGTTCGAATCCCGGACTGGGCGTGTGTGCTCTTTATGATGGTAATTTAATCAATTTCACATCACTCATCTTCATCTTTACGATTAGCCAAAAAGTGTCAGAAAAGCGAACTAAAATAAACCAAATTAATCATTTATATATTTCTATATTACGCCGCTTTTCTACCTCTTGAGTTAAATGCGACGATGAGGATGTCCGAACCTTGGACCTCTGGTTTTGTAGCTTGTTATACTCAGTGGAATTCTTAGGAAGAAAAACTGTAAAAGTAGGGTGAAAAGAAGCAAAATTGTACGACCATTAAAAGCCATGTTTAGTTCTTCTAAAACCTTCCAATTATTGAGTTCGTGTTTTAAGTCCACTTTATGCACAGTAAGGCTAATCGAGGATCCAAACCACTATGTGCCTCCACCGGGTATCAAACCTGGGACCCCTTACAAGGCGGCGACGCTACCACTGCGTCATCGTGGAGGCCGAGAAAAACTTACAATTAGTCAGTAATATTAATATTGAGGGACAAGGCCTGCGAAGAGTTCTTTCATTCGGTTGCGCGTGGTCATCACATTGAGTCCCACAGTTTTGAGAGTAGAATTTGCTTCCATATCGCTTTCAAGTACTTTCCAAATTGTCCTCACGATGTTGGAACAGCACAGAAATTTTGGAACTAATACAAGCAGGCACATACCCAGGGAAGGGGCTCGGTGGCTGCAGTCCTTTCCCGAAATCCTACAAATATCTGATTTTAATAATGTGTAGTAGTAATTAAATTTTCTTCATTAACAGGATTAAACATCTTGTATGTGGTAACTTGCAATATACCAAGAAATTCATCTTCAGCGCATTTACTCCTCCACCCAACCTTTTCGTCTTTAGATGGCGGCTGCCGATAAAGGATAAGCTCCTTCCAAAATCAAATTCTGGCTACCTGCCTGACCACCAGCGATCGAACCTTGAACCTTTCGATTGATTGATTAATTGAACTGGTGTTTTAAGTCCACTTTATGCACAGTAAGGCTAATCGGGACTGGACCTACAGTTTAAAGTGAGATACGAACAACTATGTGTCTCCATCGGGAATCGAACCTGGGCAGGTTGTTGGACCTGCCAAACCAAAGACGAGAGCGTAATCATTTGAGCGTATGGGAACTTTAGTTTATCCAGTGCCATCATATATTCAGTTTTCCACACACAAATAAGATTAACTTTAAGAACTTAGACGTGTGCATATAATTTCTTATCATCATCATTTCCAAAGTAAACAATCAGATGCCTTAGAAGACTCAGGCCCGCCCTATAGAATAGTGCTTAACGCGGTCCCCTTGAACTAAGAGATACCGGATTCGATTCCGGTATGAACTGTATACATGAGATGCCTAGCTTGAACTCATTACGCACACATTTCATATTTGTACTGTTGCCAATACTTGTAAACCTGGTTCCAGCACTTTATATCTAAAACTACGGAATAGGGTTTTATCCACTTCTCAATGTTCTTCTTTTGATTGATTTGTTGTTTAAGTCCACTTTATACACAGAAAGGCTAATCGGGACTGGACCTACAGTTTAAAGTGGGATCCGAACCACTATGTACTTCCACCGGGTATCGAACCCGGGACCCCTTGATTACAAGGCGATGATGCTACCACTTTTTTCACACTTCATTCACTCATATCATTTACATTTCTATTTCAGGACTTTTCAGGACAGACAATCACAAATACCAATGTCTTACCCGGGACTCGAACCCGGAACCCCTGGCGTTGTAGCGCGCTCTGCTAACCACTTCGCCACTTCACCACTGGGCCATCGAGGAGGCCCTTGCTTCTTTCCTTTCCAAGACTAATTATACACACACACACATATATATACATATATAATGTATGTATACAGTATAGGCCTATATGGTGTATAAATATTTTGTTAATTTATAATAGTTTGACAGAAAAAATCTTAAGTTTGGGTCCCCCCAAACTGATCAACCTAGCTACGTCCCTGACCAACACACATACATGTGTGTGCATGTGCGTGTATACAAATATGCAGGGTGGGTGAGAATTTGATTTGATTTAGTTTATTTTACTTCGCGTTTTGTGCCTTTTGGCTAATTTGCGAAGATGGCGATGAGGGATGAAATGATGGAATTGATGAATGGACATTCACAAACAACCAAGCCCGACCGGGATTCGAACCCGGGACCCTTGGCGTCGCAGCGCGATGTGCTAACCACTCGGCCACAGGGTCGGGCATGGGGTGGGTGAGAAGTAGTTTTTGTAATATATATATAAGCAATCTCAATTAAATTTTCTGTACATATACATTATGGAATTGGATTACGTATGTGCCAGCTCAGAATTCAATGTAGTCACCGGCGGTATCCACCAGCTTCCTCCATCGAACGGGGATGGAAACTTTCCGAGACGTAGGCTGAGACGACGAGGACCTCACGAATGGCCTGTCAGAAGTCCAGACCTCACTACCTGTGACTTTTTGCTATGAGGCTGGGCAAAGGAGGAAGTGGACAATACTCCGCAAATGTGAAAAAAATGCACAACTGCTATCATAAACGTCCCAAAACAATTCCTGCAGAAGAAATTCATCCCCCCTTTATATATGTACGTGTGTGTGTGTGTGTGTGTGTGTGTGTGTGTATATGTATATGTATATGTGTATATATATATATATATATATATATATATATATATATATATATATATATATATATATATTAGGGTGGTCTTAATTTTTTTTTCGAATTTAATAACGCATAGTTGCTAATTTGGTTCCTTTCCCATGAACATATTTTACTACAAAAATTCAGCCAAATTGAAAAAAAAATATAGGTCGCTTAAGCGACATGAAGTTTTGCCATAAGGATGTATATGTAACATATATGAAACACATAGGGTGTTTACAACATTAAAAAGTTAATCAAGAAATTGTACTATTTGCAGTATGAAATGAATTGTTATCACAAAACTAGAATTATTTATTACAGAATTGCAATTTATTACAAAAAGAAATTAGATAAATTTAAATATTCAGTCGGTGTTTATTTTAAAATCAACTTCTATAAAATCCAAATCTAAGCGTCTGAAACATGACTTCCATGGTGCCCGACGACCTAAATTAGGCTCTCCATTTCACTCTTTCCCCCTTGTTATTGACTCATTAAAGTTGGATTAAAGAACCACTAAACGTTCAACATTATCGTTGACAATCTTCAAGGGACAACGATTGTTTTGACTTCTTAGAATTTGTGCAAGTCAGTCCAGCTCTTCGGTTCATATTAGAACCTGAAATCAATATTAGCTGGTAGCAAACATTAGACTGAATTAATCAAATCAAACAGACCCTTTATTTCTAAGCTTTTGGTTGATTGATTGATTGATTTAGTTTATTTTACTTCGCGTTTTGTGCCTCTTGGCTAATTTGCGAAGATGGGGATGAGGGATGAAATGATGAAATTGATGAATGGACATTCACAAACAACCAAGCCCGACCGGGATTCGAACCCGGGACCCTTGGCGTCGCAGCGCGATGTGCTAACCACTCGGCCACAGGGTCGGGCTCTAAGCTTTTGGAGTCTGTCAGTTTCATGCATGTTGAACTCCAGTTATCATCACAAGCCTAAAGACAAGTTATAATTTCTTGCTTTTCCTTGGAAGATACCTTGTATCTAACCAGCTCAGTTCCAAATACCCCAAAATGGGCCTCCAACTTGTTTCTTGCAGCTTATGGATATGGTGTCTGCAAGCTAAATAGAACAAATTTCTTGCAATACATTGTTGCAACAGAATGCTTATATCTCTCATCGTTCTGTCTTAGAAGCTGTTGTATCGAAACTCATGCATACAATGTCGTGAAGCACCTCCCAAAAGAACAACTGAATGTCCTTTTCCTTGTACATCTCCTGTTCCAGATGGTACCTTTGCAGCACCTAGTATTTTGTCAACTTCATAACCTGTTGTGCTTTACTGTAGAACGTTATAGTTGAATTGTTGTTTTAAGTAAGTCAACTTTATGCAAATATATGCTAATCGGGACAGGACCTACATTATAAAGTGGAATCCGAATCAATATGTGTCTCCATCGGTTATCGAATCCGGGACCCCTTGATTTCAAGGCAAGGCCGCTACGACTGCGCCATCGGGGAGGTGGAATGTTATAGTGTTCGGATGTCAAGATTGTGGCTATTAGCTGTGGCAGTAATAGCTGCTGTGAACTTTCTGTCCGAAAGGTCGATAGAATCTAAGATTGGAAGAAATTCAAAGGAACACTTGAACTCCAGACTAGGGATGGCCAAACGGATCCGGGATCCGGATCCGAATGTTCCAGATCGAGATCCGGATCCGAAAATTCTGGATCTGGGTCCGAAAGTTCTGCATCCGGATCCGAAAGTTCCGGATCCTAAAATCCGGATCCGAGAGTTTCGTATCTCAATCCCATTATAATATTACCACACCTTAAAAATTTCTTTGAAATCGAAGATCATAATACCTTTTAAGGTGTGGTAATATGGTCTGTCCATTTCTTCCCTTCCTTTGCACGGAACAGTAAACATGCGTCTTCAACAAAGCCTTCATTGCCGCCAGGGGGTGAAATACTTTGCTACGCATCGCATCGGCTAACACACTCCTGCTTCTAAATGACATTGAAACGAATATGTATTCATTCGAATGTATTGGAAATGAAAACACACATAAATGTGAGACATTCCATTCCAGGATGAAACCTTTAACACATTTAACAAGATAGAAATGTTATACAAAAATTATACAATTGTTCTACAGTTACAGTTTGAAAAATTAAAATAAAACATTATAATATATGCAGTGTTATATAATTACAAAGTGTAGGACTAACAAGGGATGTTATCTAAGTGTCCCCCTCCGATTTCCATGAAACTTGGCAGGTGTATAGAGGGGCCCAAAGGAAGAAATACATGTTTTTTGTTTCGGCTAAAAATAAATGTTTTAGGGGGCACCCCCCCTCAAATGTAAGGATGAGGACAAATTGAAGTGGGGATCTGACCCCTGTGTCCCCCTCCGTGGGAGTGTGCAAAACCACCGCCAGGGCTGAATCAATCAACAGGGGAGGGGGGAGGCTTATTGTTTCACCCCCTGGCGGCAATGAAGGCTTTGTTGAAGACGCATGTTTACTGTTCCGTGCAAAGGAAGGGAAGAAATGGACAGACCATTATTTGGTTCCTGGTTTAGTGACGTGATTCATAAATTGAAAGCTAACAGAGTAATAGTAGCAGACAATTCACTACATTGTATATATCACCAATAAAAAAATCATGCATTTTTGGTACTATAAACTTGAAGGGCATGTATCTTATAGTAACGTATGTATTGCGAATGAAGCAACCAAGATTTTCATTAATTTATTTTTTTCTAAACGAGAAACAATAACTCGGCATTACATTCAGTACCGTTTCTCCAGGTAGCTAATGTTAAAATTGGTTACCAGTTTGAAGATACCAATTCACACATAATGTCATGTCTATAATCTTTTCATTAATCCAGTCCCTAGCCATAAGACCCGCAGAAATTTTGAGGTGGACGAGTTTCCTCTTTTGATCCTTTTAGGGCATGTCTAAAGAAAGGAAAAAATCTTGGGTAGACATCTGGCATACCGGGCCCAAGTTTTCTAGGGGCCCATAAATTCAAGATGGCTACCGCTTCTCGCAACAACAAGAGAAATCGATCATAACTCCTTTAAAATTGTTTTTTGACAATTTTGCATACATACATATTTTGTTCAGTATAAAAAATGGAAGAAAAAATATTCTTAAAGTTTATTTTCATATCTTGTACTGTTATGGAGATATATCCAGTGAAAGAATTACGTACCCTTATCTGCAAGGATTCTAAGCAATTTTTTATATTGCCAGATCCTGGTCATAAGACCCGCAGAAATTTTTGATGTGGACTTTGATCCTGTTAGGTCATGCCTAAAGAAAGGAAAAAATCTTGGGTAAACGTCTGGCATAATGAGCCTAAGTTTTCTAGGGGCCCATAAATTCAAGATGGTCACTGCTTCACCACGCATCAACAAATGTAATCCATTATAACTCCTTTAAAATTGGTTTCTGACAGTTTTGTATACAGGAGACATATTTTGTTCAGAACTGAAAACAGAACAAACAATATTCTTACAGTTTGTTTCATATCCTGCCTTGTTATGGAGATATGTCCAATGAAACAATTCCATACCCTTTTCTTCAAGGATTCTAAGCAATATTTTACATTTTACTTAATATTCCGGCATATAAAGGGCAACAAAATTACTGACTGTGATACTTTGTTGATGCCTACTATTGTGGCGCATGACCTGTGTGACGTTATACATCAAAGATGGCTGCCTCTGAAGACATAAATCGACCATGTCTCCTTATCTCTCCCAGAAGGCATTTTGACCATTTGTAGGTTTGTTAGTTTTTCAATGATGGGAAGACATGTGTATGGAGGATGCCTTCATTTTGAGGCATGCAATCATAAGTATAATACTAGGTGTTTTTCTGGAAAATGTGTCAAGAGAAGGTACATGGTGTCAGGAATCCAAGATGGCTATCACGGAGGTTCTGAGCATAAAATACTGTACATATCCTGATTTATAGTTTGTTTTATCAGATTTTCCAAGCAAGTGAAAATATATTATTATAATTTTTGTAACTAGAGTAGTGTCCAAAAGTCAAGCATGAGCAAGATGAGAAAATGTATTAAATTATATTAATGTGGCCAATTTATGCTTTATGGGACAAATTCGCCTGTAATGCAGTGTTATCTGGTTTCTGAAATTAGAAAAATCATATTTGATTGACTTTATGCCAGGAGGGCAGGAAGGTGATTTATGGTACAGGGTGCCCCCAAAGTAGTTCATTCTAATTCTGGATCTCCGCCATTTCTGTTCCACCAATGATGAAATGGGCTGTTTCTAGTTTGTACCCAATGGATATGTAGGCACAAATGAAAATGTCAGATTAGGACATATTCAGAATGCCTGGGCAGACTACAGCCCAAAGTACCATATCGGCTCACCTTTGCTTTTTATGTTATTGTGGATTAATGCGGATAACTTGTAATTTCTTATATTGCGTCAATTTTCTGAATATATATGCTGATTGTGACAATGAGGATGAATTGTAATTGATGAAAATTGGACCTAACTCATAAAGAAACACCCACGCACACACCATGACTCGAACCTGAAATTTTTATGGTAAGATCGTGAGTCAACCACTTAATGCTTTCAGTAGCTGCTGAGGTGACTATTACTGCAGATATAATCAAACCATTTGTCTTTTGTTTATATACACGTACATATCAATAATAAATGTTAAGTAATGATTTGTTTGTTTGTTTGATTTGTTGTTTTGAGTGCACTTTATGCACAGATAGGATAATTGGGAATGAACCTACAGTTTGAAGCAGGATCCGAACAACTGTGCCATGTGGGTCCAAGAGGTTTTATAAATAATGAATCATATGGCATACTGCATTTTAAAATGGTATTGAAAAAGAGAATAATAATAATAAGGAATAATTAAGGATTATTTACACAACACTCTGAGTAATGCTACAAGTGATGTGACATAATGGAAGTATGGGGTAATTGTGCATGGCATTTTAAATATCCTAAGTATTAATATTTTCACTTTTTTAAATTTTTTTAACATATTCAAATCTATCTAGACAACCTTTTTTTTTAAAGTTGAGAACTAAACTCATTGGATTTTGATTATGTCATTTGGACAACGATGAAACTTCTAAAAATAAATTGCATAGCTAAAGGTGTCCACCAGAGATGAGGCATCCAGTCATCGAGAGATGCGGCGATGACAAAGCAAAATAATAAAAATATTGCTTTCTAGATATTTAAGAGAAGAAGAAAAAATGTGATAATATTTGCATATTTGAGTGAAATTTTTCAAGTGACACCATGAAACAGCTAGAACTATGCAAGAGATTCGCTAAGTTTATCATATCGAAAGGAGAGCCAAGTTCTACCCATCATACCCAACGTCCCACTACATTTCCTGTTGAGTGCAATGGTGTCAGGTGAATCAGGTCATCACAGCAAGTCTGCGAATCAAAGGTCCTTCAACCACTTTTTCCCCGCTCTTGAAGGTCTGGTCATAAGATTAATTTTTTTCAGCCCCTTGTTTACAAACACCGCAGGGTTTCTGTGACATCATCAAGATGAATCTTCTCAGAATGTCCAGCAATGTAAAGCATGCAACACTCTTGTTTTTAAGAGAAAAAAGCATATTGAAGAGCATCGCAATGCAACATACACAGAATACATGAAAGTAATAGTGCATAAAAAGAAAAATATTAGTAAGCAAAATCATAAATTTCACCACGGTTAGTGTTAAAAAGAACAGAAAAAAAGCAGTTCAGGATCCATTGTATTTCCTTCATAGTATTCCTCCTTTTAATTTTTTCGATCCTCTGGTTAAATATTGATTTCGGAAAAAATGTTCTTGCTTTAAAAAATACGAAGTACTTCATGTAGTTTTGTGTTTACTATGCATAGAAATGAGAAGACTGATCAAGAATGTTGTTCTTGAAATGACATACATACTTGTCAAACAGAACCCTTTCCCTAACATATATTACTTTCACACTAGGGATGGTAAAAAATATCAGGATTTCAGAAAATTTTAAATCTCGATTTGGAAATTTGCTACCCGGATTTCGGAGGCAATCCGAATTTTGTTGAGAGAGGTTTAACATTCTTTACATTTTCTCACGTAGATTTATTAAGAAAGTTTTGTCTTCCTTATTTTACGATCATATACTCCATAGATGAAAAATAGATTTAGCCATATCTACTTCACATGTCATGTATGAACAATGTTATCATCATTATCAATGTAGAAATCTGCCTCGTTGACCCTGATGTCTGACAAGTCTTGCAATGACTACATAAAAATGTCACGCTGCTGCCCACACATTACTTTTGTGACCATGCTAAATTTCATGACAGAATGCAGGATTCTTTTCAGGAGGGGCTGGAATTGTAAAGGTGGATAGTACATAGCTGCTTTCAACAGGGGCAGAATACACAATAAGATATTTCATATATGGACGGATTAAAGTTACAGTAGTGTAAGTCACTTTAAAAAAAAACTTATGCACAGAAGCCAGATCAAGATAATTCAATCTGTTAACAGAAAATGTGATGTATATCAGAGATTCATTCAGCTGTCAACAGATGATAACAGTGTTCAGGCCATTGATAAAATCTCAATAATAGAAATAATAATAATAATTATTATTATTATAGTGCTTAAGGTTATTATTATAATACCATAATAATTAAAATGTCATAAAAAGAATATCATTTTATTCCAAAGTAATAATAATTATTCTCATTATTATGTTGATGTGTGTGGCAAGAACTAGACTATCGTGTGTATATGTGCCATGTCACCCAAGCTGCACACATTGAACATTTTTAGGTGTCAAAGAAAACTGTTCGCCTTCCTCATTCATTTTGGACTGATTTCATTATTGTAAGATCAATAAGTTCAATAGTTTACTTGCAATAATATTTTGTAATCCCTCAATTATTTCTGAAGCACCTGGTACAGTTAGTGTATTGATATGCAGTTATTCTATTTTGTATATATTTTATATATCTTTTAGATATATTGTTCAAGATAAAGCTTTGATGTTAGATGGCAATTTTAGTCATGTGGTCTCTTGCATAAAACTTTATTTTTGAAATTTTGAAAACTGTGGATAAATTTATCCCTTGATTAAATGGTAGAATATCAAAACAACGTGACCTGGTTCTACATTGTGCACTATTTTTTTCGATCTAATACAGTTTTAATTTGAGTTATTCTGTTTGAATATTAATTAACTAAGCTTATTTCTGTTATTAACAACAATAAGTTGAAATAAACAATTTCAGGGGTTTCATGGAATGGATCGATCTCTACTCCCAACATACATAATTGTTCCTGTCCTTACAAACCAGTCCTTACAAATAAGTCACTACACACTATAGAAGTATGTGTTTCATGGGACCATTATAGGTTGAATTGAATGTATATAGTATATGCACAGACTGCTGTGTGCTACATAGCTGGATTTTATTTGATTTTATATTTGTTATTTTTCTTTTCTTTTTTGCCACTTTTGGCTAATCAGGATGATGGGGATGAGTGATGATATGATGAAATTGATAAAGGGACACTCACAAAGAACACTCATGCCAGGATTCGAACCTGGAACCCCTTAGCATGCTGTGCTAACCACTCTGCCACAGAGGTCAACACAGTGAGACTGGTGGTCCTAGGTTTGAACTCCAGGTCAGGGGGATTAAAGTCTTATCAAACAGATCATTTATAGGTCAGAAAGAGGATTTTGGAGCAATCATAATGAAATTTTCAGCCTGAACCAGGAACAACACTCAAAAGAGGATGGCAGAAGTGAAAGTATGGGTTGGGATTAAGAGAATGAAACATTTTCACACAAGTTTCTGGAATTCCAAATGTTTCAAAATCCTGGCCGGATTGCCTCAGAATTGACTCCTTGTTTCTTTGTAAAGCTTTGAATAAATTTCTGAAAAATCTCTAGTGATTTTGGTGTCAAAACTTCATTTTATCCAACATGGCAGTTTTGGAGGGATCGAACCCTAAACCTTATTTTTGAGTATGGCTATGTTATGTGAATAGAAGAGTCAATACTGAAATAAGTTGAGATACTTTTCAAGATGATGAACAACGATGACAGAATAAAGTGCATACATAAAATGTATATTCTATAGAATTTGTACAAATTCTCAGTCTACAATTTTAGAAATATTTGATTCATTGAATGTTCATGCTTCAGAAGGCCAAGAAAATTCTTAAATTTGGTAGTCTTCATTTTCTTCCTTATGTATTTAGTTCACAAATTTAATAATACATTTAAAGTAAATTCTAAAGTAATGTACACTCATTTTGAGAGGCCAAACTGAAAACTATAGCAACTTTTAGAATTCATTTTCAATTCCTATTCTCTTCAGATCCGCATCTAATGAAACAATTATTTTAATTTTGAAGTACTCATAAACAAACTATGGATATCGTCCATTAAATTTGCTGAAAATCTACATATGGATATCGTGTATAATTTAAAGTTGTCATAGATTAGGTGTAGGGGAGTCAGTACCATCTTGGTACTGACCCACTATGAAATAGTCTGAACCCTCTTTCCAATCTGGATCTGAAGTCTTAGCAGCCACAATCATGGAAAAAGTGTTTCAAGTGATAAAATTGCATTCACTCCTGTGCTCATCTAAGCAATGTGCACATGAAGAAGTCTTATCCAAGGAACTTCATAATGAGAATTTTTACTTGTAACATTTCAACACCACCTATATATAGATGCAAAAGGGTTGGTTATTTTAAGTAAATTAACTGCATTATAGGGGATCCTGCATAGCAAAATGTTGTTGACCTTTGGTGAAAATGGTGCTAGATATGATTCCCAAAATCACAAATTTTGCCTCCAAAATCCTTCATGAGAACAATTTAGAAGCTAGCTGAAAGCCAAAAAACAGGGGTAATAGGACTCAATGCACTGACTATGAGTAACCCAATGAAGAAGCTGCTATGGCAGGGCCTAGCCTTTAGAGGGCTATTTGTCTTTGCTGATGAACTCAAAGTTGCTTTCACTAGCTAAATGGTTGAATTCATTGATGGCAATTGAGTTCAATAATGGTATTAACAAACTGGTATTATGTTATGACATGTGCTTGAATGGATATGGCGAATATGTGGAAAAGTAGAGTAAGGTATGTAGTTTCTGTACTATAATTTTTTTGCACACATCATTTGTCACTTGTGTTTTACATCAAAGCATTCCTTTTGTTTTCTGGATGACACTTGTAATTATTTCTGAGATATTGTGTATTTGGATGTAATTATCTTCCTATGAAGTCCTTCTCCAACTCATTTATGACCACACAGAAATAAGTGGTTTTCACAGAGCTTTAAGAAATGGAAAAATTAACATGAAACCTAACTCAAGTCCAAGCTCTTGTTAGCCACATTTCAAAAATTGTTGAATTAACAACAAAGTGATACTACAGATAGAATACAGTTTCTCCTCAAAATGGGTAGAAGTGTTATCTGGAAACACTTTGAAAGATAATTGGTTTTGCAGTTTGTTCCTATTGCAAGTTTGCCACAAAAAGTAGTACTGATAATACTGGGGCTTATAAAAGCATTTGCTATTTCTCCCTTCATTAACAAATTTCAGATTGAGGGGGGTGGGGCAACTGTGCTGGCTATCATTCATAGCTACCCAGCATGATGATTTGAGGTTTTTTTCTTTTCTTTCATCTCATTACAATATACTGTTTAGTATCCACAGATAAGCCTATTACTGTTTACTGTGCATGACTATTATTAGTATTTACCCAGAACAGCAATTGCAGGTTTTTCATGCTTCACATTATAATTCTAGGTTGTAAGGGAAAAAGCACTCATATAAAAAAAAAGGTAAAGTGCTCCCCTGTACTTAGCACCATGCCATGAAGGCGTATAGGGGGCGTGTGTCAAAAAAATATAATTTTAAAGCAGCAGCTTTTATGTTTATTCTTTTAAAAGCAAACATTTCAGACATTAGATTCATGGTGGTATCGATGTTCAGAATGTTTACACATGCCCAATATACAATTATACTGATATTATTTTCATTAATTGATTCAGAGTAGCTTAGATAAAATGAATATAAAATCACATTTTGTGACTTATGTGCCTTTTCCCAAACACCCTAGAATTGATCTTTTTAGCATTCAGAAATAAGACTAATACTGTGTACAGCACATAATTACCACTCATAGTTACCCAGAACAAGAAATTTCAAGTGTCCCACTTCAGAAATAAAATAGATGTGGTTTACTGGGTAAGGCCTTCATTAATAGTTAGAGCATTTTACTTTGAAATAATAGAGTTATAAAATTATACCATCAAGTAGCATACAGTCTCTTTTGCTGCCCTGAATATAACAAATAATACCATGCCCTGTCCCCCCAAAAAAAAGAGACCAAAAATTTAAGAAATTTTGAAAGCACTGTTAAAATTGAGTTGCTCAGGAGTAAAACTTGATAACCCACAAATGTATGTAATCGAGAAAAATGCATTCATCCATTGCATTGTTGCTTATGGGTTAAACAGATGTTCCCCTGTGTTTCTGGCTATCAGCGGCTATTGAAGGAACTTCATTCATTATTGTACAGCAACTTTAGACTGTGCAGCAACTGCGACCGATGTTAACTTAATTTTGAACTGAGTGTGGGTTATTAAATTATATGCCCTAGCTGCTGAATTTGATTTGAGTTGCATCATTTTACTTCGCTTTCATGCCACTTTTGGCTAATTGTGAAGATGGAGATGTGTGATGATAAGATGAAATTGATGAATGGACACTCACAAACTTCCATAACAAGGCCAGGAATTCGAACTTGGGACCCCTGGCATCATAGCACAATGTGCTAACCAATACGCCACTGTGGATATCCCAAGCTGCTGAATTATATCCCTTTATCCCTTTTACCAAGGACATCACCAGTGGATTAGGAATCTAGATTCTACCTTCTCAAAAAACACTAATTTCAGAAATAAATATTTTTTAATGTGATATTTAGGGATATTGTAAAAAAAATACTCATCATCTTCTGCCACTGGTAATTGATTACTCTGTTTTGCACTTCCATTCAGTACTCTAAGCACTTGGTCAGATAAGGCCTCCCCGATGGCGCAGTGGTAGGTAGCATCGTCACCTTGTAATCATTGATTCAATACCCGGTGGATGCACATAGTGGTTCAGATCCCACTTTAAACTGTAGGTCCAGTCTCAATTAGCCTTACTGTGCATAAAAGTGGACTTAAAATACCAACTCAATCAATCAATCACTTGGTCAGATAAAATTAAAATTTTAAATAATTATAAAAGTATCAGTTCAAGCGGAATGAATAATTTATCCAGGAGAAACATAAGACAGCCATTTTTATTTGCAACGATAAATATAACAATGAAACTGGAGTTTTTCTTATTTTGATCTACCACAAACATCAATAACTCAGATATAACATTGAGATAAAAAGTGAT
Organism: Lepisma saccharinum; assembly: GCF_977018435.1. NCBI lineage: Eukaryota > Metazoa > Arthropoda > Insecta > Zygentoma > Lepismatidae > Lepisma > Lepisma saccharinum. The sequence continues at coordinate 141,533,184 of NC_139230.1, forward strand.
GAAAAAATGGAATTATTTAAAATGTCTAAAGTTCTACCATGGGCAGAGTAAAGTAACGATAATTCTTCTACATTATGTTTTAAATGCTTAATTTGTGTATTGAAGAGTTCTGTTTGGAAAAATTCAGCATTGAAACTTTGTCCTCATTCTCTGGATTACAAACTTCATAAAGACCTCCAGATCATTGACAATGCAGTTCAGATCCCAAACCTTGTGTTCGAAATCTTTGATCCAGATTCTGGATTATGAACTTCAGATCTGAAACCTTTATCTGGATCTGGATCATGCATGTGGAACTTCAGATCGAGATCTTTGGATGCAGATTTTCAAACCTGGATCCCACATTGGGAACTTCAAATCCTGGTCTTCAGATCCAGAACTGTGAATCTTGATCTAAGTCCTTGGGTTCTGGATCCAGTTCCAAACACATTTGGATTTCCACTGGCCACTCTTAGAATATTTCTTGTGTATTTTTTTCAAATATCAGGTGCTAATGACTAAAGCTAAAATTTATCATCTCACTTCCTGAAAAAAAAATATTGCAGAGTTAAAATGCAATAATTTATTTTCTTATGTTCAAAAGCACACTGCTGCACAGGGACCAAGGAATGCTTCACATCACCTGAACCTGGAAATTAAAAATGCAAGCATACATCAACTAGTACTAGCTAGAAGTATAGGAAAATGCAGCCAGACTCATAATAATTGCAAGGGATTTGCTGTGGAGAAAGGAAAAAGGTAAAAAAGGTAAAGTGTTCCCCTGTGCATAGCACCACGCCATGAAGGTGTATAGGGGGTGTGGGGGTAACGCCCCACACTTTCTTGATCCGGTCGTGAGTGGGGTGATGTGATCAGCATCACGCCCCTGACCGCCTTTATCCCCCAGGGTTTCCCCCAGGTACCCATGTTATTCGATGCTGGGTTGGCGCCGGAGGGAATAGATTTTACCTGGTGTCGTAACTCCTTATACTTGAAATGACAGATATATATACTTGAATGTACAAAGCTCTAGCAGGAGGAAGATGAAGCATACAATTGCGTTTCTTACTTATGTAAGCAAGGAAGTGCAAAAAAAAAACTATTTGCTACAATTGGTGATCATTAGGGCCCGGACTTTTAGGATTTTATAGACAGCATTTTAGACTTTATAAACAGATTATTTAGCCCTTTTTAGGATTTTTTCCCTACCCGTATTTTTTTTAAACACATCACAAATCTTTGCATTTACATGAGCATCAATACTACAAACACATACCAAGTTAAAGGTTAGCTAACAAAAGTAAATCATCACTCTTTTCAGATGAAGTGTTGCTTTGATTGATTGATTGATTTAAGTTTATTTTACTTCGCGTTTTGTGCCTCTTGGCTCATTTGCGAAGATGGGGATGAGTGATGAAATGATGAAATTGATGAATGGACATTCACAAACAACCAAGCCTGACCGGGATTCGAACCCGGGATCCTTGGCGTCGCAGCGCGATGTGCTAACCACTCGGCCACAGGGTCGGGCAGATGAAGTGTTGCAATGAACAACTATGCACAATCCCATATTATCTGTTGTGAAAGATTTCCTATTGTCCCTCAACACATTTTTGTATTGAGAAAAGATTCGTTCCACACAACATGAAGTGATATGTGCATACTTTATAGATGCAAGTTGTTTAGGTCCCCATGGTAATTCTCCACTTATTTGTTCTCCTTGGAGAGCTGCAGGATCACATATCCAGGATTTCATTCCAGGACTTTAGAGAGTTTTGAAGAGAGGACACCACCCAATACCCCTGGTACTTCCTTCTTTGAAAGTGTTTCAATGTTGTTCATTGCTTCGTTTATTGGAAGTGATGCACCTTCCAAGTGTTCAATGGTAGCAGGAAAGCCAGCGAAGTTGGATTTTACAAATGCAAGGGAAGCGATATTTTTGCTATTTTGTAGCAATTATTCGCTGTCGAGATGCATGCAGCGCCACAACACTTTTTATTTCCTGTGTAGTAGAGTGCAGCTGACAACCAAGTTCCCCAGCAAGTGATGATTGGCTCTGGAGGAAGAGGTATTTCTAATAGCAACTCTTTGAATGTCTGAATGGGACTTGGTTATTTCAGGAAAACTTTCTTGACAGAAGAAACAATATAATTTACTCCTGGGAAATTGCTTCTAATTTCTTCTGCATACCGATGTAAACCATGAGCTAGGCATTTTACGTGGCATATTCACATAGAAATTTGACACAAATTCTCCTGCTTTAATCATATACGTGGCACTATCACTCGGCATGAGGAGAAACTTTTCATCTTGATTCTCTGTAGGCCACAAGATGTGCAGAGCTTCTCTAACAATACAAGCCATAGTGCTGTGATTTGTTTTCTCTAGTTCTTTGCATAGGGCAAAATGAGGTTCAGCAGAATCGAGCTTCCCGATGACAACATTGGCAATGGCCGCAGCTATTGTCGAAGTAAATTAGTTTTTGTGGCTTTCACTTTAGGAATGTTGCAGCAGGGATAACTTGGACTAGTTCTGTTCTCTTTTTTCTTTTAAACTGTAACTGCTTTTCTTATCTCTCCTCTATTCTAAACTGTAACTGATTTGCTTCTCTTCTCTATTCTAAACTGTAACAGCTGTTCTTACATTTACCATCTTAAACAGGAATATGTTACATCAGAACAACAATAAAATTTTGGAAAAATTTAAAAAGGGGTATTGCTAAGCTATTTGTTTTGTAATGCCAACTTTGCTATTTTTTTTTCCTCATGCCCTTTCCCTTCTCTCATTTCCATTCCCCCTTCTGCGTGTGTGTGTGAGAGAGAGAGGGGGGAAGAGAGACTACATATTCATATTGCCTTACAGTTCACAATGTGTTCACTCTGATGAAACAAAACAAGGTTTCAGCATATTTCTTTTTTACATTTATTTAGCAGAAAAGTTCAATTTAGCCTTTTTTAGGATCTTAAAACTCCTTTTAGCTGTTTTTAGGACCTGTAGGATTTATGTATTTCATTAAGAAATGGCTAAAACAAAAATATATGTCAGAATGGTAACGTTACCAAGTAAGAAATAAAATAGGTTTAAACCTGAAAATCCGGGCCCTAGTGATCAATGTTGTGGTGTAAGACTATCAACTATGTTGTGTGAAACTGAATTGAAGTAATTTTTGGCTTGACAAGGGTGCATTTGTGTAGTTTTTTTTATATTGTGGTCAAGGGTATATTTGTATTTAGTAGAGGTTCAGGTACAAAATTAAATACACAGAACAGATAAAGGAAAATATTGCAGTTATGTAGCTTTGCATTGACAGTGCCTGCCAAAATTTATCCATGCCATTACTAATAATAGTATGTATAAAAATTTTGATCAGGGATTGATTGATTTGGTGTCTTAAGTCCAATTTATGCACAGTAAGGCCAATCAGGGCTAGAACTACAGCTTAAAGTGGGATCCGCACCACTATAAGCCTCCACCGGATATCAAACGCAGGACTCCTTAATTACAAGGTGACGACATTATGATCAGGGACTTTACTTGTCATCAGCTAATCCTAAAAGGCTATCTGACATTCAATTAATCATCCAGTCAAAGTTATGACATTAATTTCTTTGCTAAGACAGCTTATTTTGATTCAAATGTTTGTGTTCTTAATTAGATATAAGCTAGAAAAAATATATGAGCTCATTCTAATCCACTTGCAATTTGACATCTGTCTGGTAGCTTCATCAGACATGAAATTTACAGACAGGAGGCGCAATTGATCACAAGCAATAAGAACTAAATGGAAAAATGAACTACAAGTGGATTAGGATGAACTGCCTTTCTCTGCACAACAGCCAAATGAATATCTTTAGATACAATGTAGAATATGGGCCATTATGTCTCTACTATTATATCATCTCTAACTTTCAAATAATAATAATAATACTTTTTATTATTATTATTATTATTACTATTATTAATCTTATTAATCTATTAATTATATTATTTCTTAATACAATGTCAGGGGTCCTGGGTTCGAATCCTGGCCTGGGCATGGATATTTGTGACTGTCTATTCATCAATTTCATCATATCATCATTCATCCCCATTTTCACAAATTAGCCAAAAGTGGCACAAAAGGAAAAGTAAAATAAAGCAAACAATATTATTTCTTAAATACAGTGCGTCCATTTCGATCTGCAGCCGAGAGATCGGGAGAAACGTGACGGGCGGCGCTGATGGAGATGCCGACATTTGAGGCCTGTAATGCCCGCTTATTTTTGTGGACATCTTGCAAAACGAGCACTAACCTGTGTTATAACACGCAAAAGTTCTTCTGTAATTCTTCCAAGTTCCACCCTTATTTACACAAATAAATACGCTTTAGAAATTATATTAAGAGCCACAGATAATACTCTGTAAAACATTTTAATCATAGTTTTGACCAGTAACGTCCTGCTTAAGTTTATATCCTTGAAAGAGTTTTGTGTCGATGGGGATCATTTGGAGGTTTCGAATGTGCAACATTGTATCAAGATTACGCTGCAGACGAACCGTTAAAAGCTAATGGTGTTCGTGAGCTTCCTTGCAATCCGAAATCTCCTAGCTCAAGTTTTTTGTTCCTTCGCGACTACAGAGCTGTGAATATAGTGGCAGGCAGATGTAAACCAAGAGCGTGTTAATTTTGTACTGTGCGTACGAGTGTTATTCTTGGTTACTTGCCGTTACTTGTTTGTGTTATTGCAGTGTGTATGTGTGTTGTGTCAGTCAGACGATTGGAATGCCAGCCGCAAGGTTCACGTTAGAACAAAGAATTTTTATGTATGACACTTACGTGAAAACAGACTCGTGTCGAGACGTGTGTAGGCAATTTGTACAGAAATTCCCAGGCGTTTCAACTCCACATAGAGATACGGTTAGACGTCTTGTCCTTAAATTACGAGAAACTGGATCGTTAAATTTTAAAACACCTAAGCAAAAATGACGGATTCTAACCGAAGCAAAACTCGATGAAATTGGTGCAGCGTTAGAACGTTCTCCAAACAAACCTCTACGCCGTGTTTCACAGGAGATGGGCGTGTCAAAATCATCAGCACATGCAGCCACTAAGCTACTAAAATTAAAACCGTACATAGTTTCTATAGTGCAAGAATTACGGCCCCCTGACAACGTAAGTAGAGTAAATTTCTGTAATTGGGTTTTGCAGAATATTGTAGATGGTATTGTTGATCCACAGTTAATATTTTTTTCGGATGAGGCATGGTTTCACTTGCGTGGTCATGTTTGTTCACAGAACAATAGATACTGGAGCACTGAAAATCCCCGAATAATACACGAAGTTCCGTTACACGATGCAAAAATTGGTGTGTGGTGTGCTGTAAGTGCCAAAAGAATAATAGGGCCTATATTTTTTGAAGACACAATAAATTCAGAGAGGTACCGCACACAAATACTCGCGCCGTTTTTTCAGTTGTTATCAGATAATGAGAGACAATATGGGTATTTTCAACAAGATTCGGCCACAGCCATAGGCGCCGACTCCATGGGGCTTGGGGGGGCTCGAGCCCCCCCAATGTTAACGATGTGGGGGCAGAGCCCCCCCAAAATAATTTTGCTTAAGAATATCTAATGTATTATTTTGCTTCTCTTCTAAAGTTTACTATGACTTGTGCCACATGAACTTCACTTTAAATACACATTTGAAATGTTCTAGACCATCAACTTTGGGGGGCTATGACCGGAGACAGCAAAACACATAACTTATTACTATATACTAAGTATATAATTATGAGTATTGTTAACATTTTTACTATAAAGGGTTTCAAAATAACGAGGTGATATGACAATTATACCAATATGTTGGTTAGTGAATTCTGAACAATTTGAGGTCATAAACACGACTTTCAGGCAATATTGATATGTACGATATTTAGTTATCCTCGAAATCTCTTCCTCTAGTCCAAAGAATAAGGGGAAAATAATTCTAGTCTTTGAGTTTATTTAACACTGGCTTGTAGTAAAGTACGCAATCAAAGCTTATGAGAAGTCTGTATTGAGAAAGCGGAAACGGCTATGATCAAAGGCATTATTGCTAAAGCACGGCGAACACATTTGAATGAAAAACAATTTGCCGCTATTTGTTGTGCTTATCGACAGAGAACCGCAACACTTAGTAGGCGGGGTGGGGTTCATTGTTTCAATCTAAAAAGTATGCCGCCGGTTGCAAAGCTAGTGTTTCAATAATTAAATCGCTTCCACCATTCATCCCATGCCGACTGAGGACCGACTTTTGTGCATTGCATGATATCTATGAGAACGTACTGGCACAACTGACTGATCGTTCTCTAGTTTAGAACGCACAGAGCATTTTCATGCGTTGTTCTTCTTACGTGTTTCTTGCTTATGTGTTAACAGAAAACTTTCGTCATGGATAAATATATTGTTAAAAAACCAACGCTTGGTATTGCCTGAGGATAAGAAGGCAGAAGCCTCCCCGGCTCTTCCCGCGTTGTCAGCTTCGACCTCCACTGCGAGCGGCTCAGAATCAGGTAAGAAGACGTTTACTAGTAAGGGTAGGAAGTTTCAAAAATCATGGATGGCGTCATTCGCCTGGATGCAATGGGATTCCTCCATTGACAAGGTATTTTGCAAGACATGCAAAGTAGCAGACGCCAATGGACTACTACAATTTAGCACTAAGAAGGAGGATGTTTTTATTTCTGTTGGGTTTTGTAACTGGAAAAAGGCCCTTGAAAAATTTCGGGTGCATGAAAATACCAAAGCCCATAAGGAAGGTTTAATGAAGCTGGCGACTTTCTCCAAACCAAGTGTAGCAGTACAGTTAAACGAGCAGTTGAACAGTGACATGAAGAATGTACGCTCGGCCCTTATGGCTATTTTCACAACCTTGAGATTCCTTTGTCGCCAGGGATTAGCAATCCGCAGACATGAAGACCTAAGTTCAAATTTTCAGCAGCTGCTGCACTTACGAAAAGACGATGTGCATGAACTAGGGGAGTGGACGGGACGTTCGGGCTACAAATGGCTCTCACATGACATTCAGAACGAGATCATTGATATATTAGGGAGATCTGTTTTGCGCTCCGTGGTAGCAGATATTAAAAGTCGGGAATATTTTGTTATTATGGTTGATGAAACTTGTGACATATCCATCCGTGAACAATTAACATTCTGCATTCGAACTGTGAATGAAAATTTTGATATTTTTGAGGAATTCATGGGCTTTTACGAGATTCCGAACACTGAGGCCAAAACTCTTTTTGATGTTGTAAAAGACATTCTGGTGCGTCTGGACTTGCCCATACAGAATCTGAGGGGACAGTGTTACGATGGTGCCTCTTGTATGAGGGGAAGATTTAAAGGGCTGCAAAAGTTAGTTACAGATCTGCAGCCACAGGCTATTTATGTACATTGTGCAGCTCATTGCTTGAACTTGGCAGTTGAGGACAGCTTGCGTCACATTTCCTGTATCAGAGACATAATGAATTTAGCCAACGACTTGTTAAAGACTGTTAGGGAATCCCCTAAAAGAATGCAAATATTTAGGAATATTATTGATGTGAACGAGAAGACTGGCCATACTGGACTGCGACCACTTTGCCCTCATCGGTGGACGTTGAGAGCCTCCAGTATCCAACAGATCTTAAAGAACTATGAAAACCTTCTCAATTTTTTTGAGAAATTTTCTGAAGAAGATTCTACTGACGCAGCATCAAAATGTGCTGGATACCTGGAGACAATGCTTCACTTCAAGACATTTTTCTTTCTCTCCCTCTACTGCCATGTGATGGGTCCAATAGAAGAGATAAACTGTAAGATTCAGTCTCCACGGATTGGTGCTACAGAAGTGGAATCAAAACTAAAATACTTGACTGACATCTTTCAAGAAAAGCGAATGTGTTTTGAGCAGTTCTGGCAGAAATGCACAGAGGGCAAACCCAGCCTCGTTGATGATCCAGAATTGCCCCGGCAACGTCACGTTCCTAAGAGACTTGAAAATCCTGATGCTGCCAAACCTCACAAGTTCTCCACTTCAAAAGAGTATTATAAATCAATATACACTGACGTGTGTGACACAGTAAAATCATGTGTTAAACAAAGATATGAATCTACAGGACTACAAAAAGTAACAGCCGTAGAGAAAGAATGCATCTCAGCTGTGAACAGTTGCACAACAAACTTTGAGCAAACGCGAGAATTCTTTCGCCAAGATTTGGATGCCGATAGGCTCTCCTTACACCTGTCCATGCTTGGTGATATCGCCAAACAGAAGAAAGTTGTTCTAACTACCATGCGTGACATAAGGAAATTTCTTTTGGAAGACAGCACCCTCCAGGAGCTTCTGCCTGAAGTTGCCAAATTCATGATGCTCCTCCGCACTGTACCAGTGACGACAGCCACAGCCGAAAGGTCATTCAGTGCTCTTCGCCGATTGAAGACATATTTAAGATCTACAATGGGGCAGAAGAGACTAAGCAGCTTAGCGGTACTCCACATACATCAAACTGTGCTTGATAATTTGGACCTCAGACCGCTCGTTAATGAGTTCATAAAGAATAACCCAGTGCGTAGAGCAACTTTTGCTTTATTTTGAAATCATGTACATATGTCTTTCTTGTGTATGTCACTTTATATCTTAGTGTACATGCTATGCGTTTTGTTATTATTGTAAGATTACATTTAAAAAGTAAAATATTGTAGCAAGAACAAAAAAGTAAAACTATTTTCCTGCGATTTGTGTTAGCATTTATGTAAGTAATTAAATAAAACTGTTAAATATTGTAAATATTCGATATTTTTATGGGTACGTCAACACTAAGGTTATTTGCACCCGTCACATGTCCTTTCATTACAGGTCTGTTGGAGACATTAAAACACACCCATGCCCTCACTGGGACTCGAACCCGAGACCTCCGGATCAAAGCGAGTTGAGTCGACCACCCAACATGGCCGGCTACCGAGGCCGGCATAACACTGTTAGGTTGGCCTCTTAATGCAAATACATACTTTTCAATAAAAAATGTTAATTGTTATCTAAAAAACAAATGAGCAGACACAAAAACAAAGAGACTTTGAAACATTTTCTAAACGTTTTTCATGTTACATTTCATTTGCATGAGAAATATAATAGCTGCTTAAAAACTGCTATACGAAGACGTAATTTTTTTTAAAAAAAAGGGAGGGAGTGAGTCGTTCATTCATTTATTTCAGTGATCAGAGCCCCCCCAATAATTTTGACAAGTCGGCGCCCCTGGCCACAGCCCATACCGCCGCTGATTCTTTGGATGCTATAAGGGAGGTGTTTGATGACAGAATAATTTCAAGAGGTTTATGGCATTCACGTTCGCCAGATCTTACCGTATGTGACTATTATTTGTGGGGAACCTTGAAAAATAGAGTCTACCGAAATAACCCTCATAGCATCGACGAACTAAAAGACAATATAAGGGCAGAACTAGGAAGAATTATGGAAGAAGAACTTTTGCGCGTGAATCAAAATTTCATCAAACGATGCCAGGAATGTGTGAATGTAGGTGGACATCACTTTGAACAACTCTTATAACACAGGTTAGTGCTAGTTTTGCAATATTTATATAAATGTCTGCATATGTCCATAAAAATATGCGGGCATTACAGGCCGCAAATGTCGGCACCTCCGTCAGTGCCGCCCGCCACGTTTCTCCCGATCTCTCGGCTGCAGATTGAAATGGACGCACGGTATTATCATAACATGTAAAATGCTTGGTTTGGACTCCTCCCTAAATAGTGTTCTAGATGAGCACTTGGTTGTGGAGATTGAAACAATAAAGTCACAACAATACTTATAAAAATAATTCTTACTAACTCACTCACTCTCTAGCCTTCTTAAACCTGAAGGTTCATGGCTGCAGCAACACAGGCCTTCCATCTGTCCCTATCTTGAGCAAGATCTATATAATCTTTTCCATCTCTACTGATTTCCTTTAGGTCTATCTCAACGTTGTCCCTCCATCTTTGTCTTCCTACAGGTCTCTTACCATCAGGTTTCCCAACAAGAATCCTGTAAACTCCTCTTTCCTCTCCCATTCGTGCCACATGGCCTGCCCACCTAAGTCTTCTTGATTTAATCATTCTAATAATATCTGGACATGAATACAAATTATGTAGTTCTAAATTATGTAACCTTCTCCACTCACCTGTCTCCTCATCCCTTTTAGGTCCAAAGATTTTCCTAAGGATCTTATTTTCAAATACTCTCAATTTATGTTCCTCTTTCAATGTAAGGGACCAAGTTTCACACCCATATAATACTACAGGCAAAATTACTGTTTTGTATATTTTAACTTTTAGTTTCTTAGATATTATACGAGAAAACAAAAGTTTATGAAGAGAGAAGTAACATGCATTTCCTGAATTAAGCCTACTTTTTATTTCCTCTTTAATATAATTTTCACATGTTAATATTACTCCTAAGTATTTGAATTTGGAAACTGGTTCAAATCAGTTGTTATCAATAATTAGATTTTGATTATTACCTAACACTTTGTTTCGGTCTGTAAGCATATATTTAGTTTTCTCTTTGTTAACTTCCAAACCTATCTCTTTAGCAGTTTTGAAAAATATTTTAGCATTATTCTTAATTGTATTCACATCATCCCCTAATAAGTCTACATCATCTGCAGATGCTAACAACTGAGTCACGCCATCTAATTCTAGTCCTTCGTTAGTTTCCTTTACCTTCCTAACAGAAGGCAAAATTAAAGAGCAATGGAGATAATGCATCTCCTTGTTTTAACCCATCATGAATTGTAAATTTGTCAGACACATTAATACCCACACGAATTTTACTTTCTGTGTCACTGGTGCATACTTTTATCATACTAACAAGATAACATACTAACATAATAACAAAATTCTTGCAGAATTTACTTTTCTATTATTTCAAATTCTAACCACTGAAAGTGAAATTTATCATCTTAACATACCAAACTTTTCTGTAATTCCTGGTAGAAGATCTTGGAAAGTTTTAGAAGAAGCTCTTGACCTGCGAAAGCAGCCATTTTTAATAGAACTGCCACTGGCACTTGCAGTGGCAGAATTCAGCACTATTCACAACGCTAGTCAAACTTGGTGTGTTTCCTTACAATATAACACCACAACCACTTCTGAATAAATTTTTATGTACTTACAAGGTTCTAAAGTTCATTTTGTACCACTCTGTATTTAAACTGACAGTATTTGCAAAAATTAATAGAACATCCACAGCACTCAACCTCAGTATCGAAAAGGTTGGAGATGTTGGGGTTCCCTTAGTGCAGATGATAAAGTTACCAGCTGCAGTGCAAATCTAGAGGGTATGAGGGTACCTGGTACCCGGGGGGGGGGGGGGCAAGGAGGCCACGGCCTCCCTTGAGCCATGAAATATGTTGATGTAAATCTACAAAAATAACATGGATAATTTTTAAGATTTTGCAAGAATTTAGATTTTCTTCTCTTATAAATGAATGGGTTGTCTCTGGAGAGAGGCAGACTCTAGAAGTATGCAGTTTACTATATTTAGTAATTTTAGTTTTATAACCATTTATGCGATTCTAGTAAATGTTCCAATTTGGTCAGGACAGTACACTATATTTACTTCCAGTTTTGACTTTTTACGAACTGCAGTCTTGATGAGAAAATGTTTTCTTTTTGTGGTTAATTCATATTCAGACATATTCTTCATTATAAGGTTACTTGAAGACTAAAAGTGGTAAACGTTGTAAGTGCCAAAAGTGAAAGTGCTTGGAAATCGCATCATTCAGCACATCAGCCTGTAAGAACGTTCACACTAGTGACCTCTTTACACACCATTTGAATTACTTAGAGGGCTACCAGCCACATTTCACGTTGACCACATTATTAAGCATGGCACATTTCACAGTTAAACGTGGAAAACCGTGTTTGAATTCTTGTGGCACTTACAGCGTTTACCAATTTTAGTCTTCAATTCCATAGTGTTGGTGGTCACATCCAGGGTACGAATTCCCATGGAGGAAGGGGGATCTCTCACCTTCCCACCAATGATCTTGTTCTATTAAATTTTCCTCCCAATTAAAATTTTTCGAGGGTAAGAGTTTGTGTTATAACAACAAAGATAAGCAATAACTATGGACTTCAAACATACTTTACTAAGAATAACATTATAATCACATACAAAGAAGGAATAACAAAGAATGATGTCAGTCTGTGTGTGAATGTTGCATACATCTTTTGTTCTCTCTCTCTCTCTCTCTCTCTTTCTCTCTCTCTCTCTCTCTTTAGGGCTGGTAACAGCATGGGGTAAAAACGTACTTCTACAGTCATAGATAAGATTTAAAAATTATATCAAATTGGACTAGTAAGAAATGGAGCCGTAGCTGCAAAGGTGGTTGTCATTGTCACCCTAGGCCACTGGAACATAGAAATTAGATCCACTTGTTATTTCTCCTCCATTTCTCACCTCCTTTCGTCGAGAATAAAACATAGCACTTACATGTTAATTTAATTGGAAACTAATTTCATCTTAAAGTTTCTCATTTTTTGTCCCTCCAACTATTTATCTTTAATTTGCAATCGATTTTACAGATGAACAATAATACACACTGTTTAATGAAGATGGTGTGGGATGCAAAACCGACTGTTCTTTCATTTGCCACATTTCTTGAATGCTAAGTTTTCTTTTCATTGGATTCAACGGAAAAGAAAAAGTACATAATATATCTACAATGTCTAAGCATGCCAGCTGCATCTAGGTTGTGGGGTGAAAATTCGGTATAGGGGGTGCATAAATCTTTCTCGTCCTGGGTGCTGACATCTCTAGCTACAACTCTGATAAGGAAATATTTCCTTTCGAGAGACCATTAATAAATTTAGACCATTATTACATTTTCATACTTTATTGTGTTATGTTTTATAATCATTTTTAATAATTAAATAATTTCTAACACTTATTAAAACATTTCACCTATCTTCTAGTTTCTTGACATTTTGAACCAGTCGTTAAATAAGTTAATTTACTAGTTTATAAATGTAGCAAGTTATTTTTATATATGTCTATAAATATAAATAAGATATTAATTAATTAATTAATTAATGATATTAATCAATTATTTAATAATTGACATATTTCATTACATATATAATAACACAACAATCATAAACGAAGGTTATAAAAATATTGATACAATGTATCAGGGAAGAAAATATATCAACAGGCCTCTCGAAATGTAAAGTTGAAAAAAGTGGTGGACGAAATGTGCCACACAGGATCTAGCGAACCCACAAGAGTACTTTGAGTAGAGAGAGAGATGGAGTAGTTGGTTAGGGCATCCTAAAACTGAGCTTGGCATTTTGATCGGCACTTCAAACCTTCACTCAGCCATTGGTTGTTCTTGTTCTCTTTTTCAAGTGGCTGTGGATGGCGGTTTTTTATGTATACTTATTAAAATTGTCCTATTGTTTTCACTAATGTTTCAAATCCATTGAGAATAATTTTTAAAAGCAGAACATTGCCTACAGTATGCTGCAAAATTCATTAAAATTTGGTGTTTCATTTTATTAGAAACATTTCTAGACTGAAGAGCCTTGTATGACATTGTTCATCAAAATATTACTTTTTCATTAAAAATATCAGAACGTGTTTAATGTAGCAGTTCATAAATGTGTTGAATAAAATTTTAAAATACTAGATACATTCTTAAAACAATAATAATAATTATAATAGAGAAAATATTAACAATAACATGAAGGAAAATGGTAAGATTTGTAATTACACATGTGTTCTTGCATTGACTAGATAGTTGCTGTTGAGTGATAGATTTATTCTCCAGCTTTGTGATCAGAATGATAAAGAGAGAATATCACACAGTTCATTTTCAGCACATTTCCAACATCCCCTTTGACAATTAACATGTTTATTTTGAAAGTAATTGTAACTCTAATTCTGAGAACTTGAATAATTTCGAAACCAACCGTTTCCATATCAGAGTTATCACACACGATTTGACAGGAGTTGACATCTGCCGAGCAACAAGCAGGCTGCCGAGAGACAGAAAAATGCACTGTATGTGAATTTTGGAAGATACTGTGCATCACATAATATTTGGATATACATGTTTCGTCTGCCACATGAACCCTAAAGTTTGTTCGACTGTTTGGTGCAATTTTTGAAAGTCTGAAAACAAAGACATCCACATACAGTTGCCCTCTTGTCCTATGAAGCCTTGGACCTAAAGAGGAAATATACTTCTGACAGAGTTTCTTCTCGGGAATTGATTTTCATTGAGGAGAGATGTATGCGAGATTTGTTGCTCGATTTGTGATTGTTTGTGCTGCATCAGTGACATACTTCAAAGTTGTGGGTATATATTAAACCCTATTGTATAACTTTGGGAAAACAATTTGGTTCTCTGAAATTATCAATTCATGCAAAATTGTTGCAACAAGAGCAGAGTTGGCAAGGTAATTTACTCTTTATGTTTTTTACATAAATTATGTGTAATTTACTTTGCGTAGAAAACCAGTTTGTAATATATAACTACTTTAATTATATTACATTTCAAACTTTAATTTTCTTACATATTTCAACACAAAATCATAATTTTCTGGATAATGTTTATACACCCTCACTAACAGATTTAACCTTCTAGCGGGCACGTTCATAATCGTGTCACCACCGGGCGTGTGACGCATTTTTTACGTCATTTAGTATCATACATTATGAGCAAGGATTTTTATAATATAAACATATATTTTTTTGGGTATACATTTATTTATATCATATCTGAGGTTAATATAAATGAAACATATTTAAATACAAGTTAGAATGCTGAAACAAATAAAAGAATACATCACGTAACTTATTACATATTTATAGCGCACCACGCTTTTCATCAGCAGGCACGTGTCGTACTTTTTACGACAGATATTCCTGCTGAAAACCTAAATGTTACAAGTATTTTTTTTTCAGCATTCTAACTTGTATTTCAACATGTTTCATTTATATTAACCTCAGATATGATATAAATAAATGTAGACCCCAAAAAAATTTACGTTTATATTATAAAAATCCTTGCTCATAATGAATGATACTAAATGATTCACTGTCATATTCATTGACTTCTATATATTCGTCACTTAAGTCACTATCACTGTCCAATTCATGTGATGTGTCTTCATCAGAAGAAACTTGAAAGATACGCTGAATTTCGCTCACATCTACGTCTTGTCGACTCATTTTCAACAATGACCGATCGAAAAAATTACAGAACAGGAGCAGGCGCGAAGTGCAAACTTTACAACACGGTGTTCTGATCTGAAATAAACAACAATTGACGGAGTATAACATATGGATTAGTAACAATGACTGCTAATATGCAACACAAAATACCTCTTTGAGGAATACATAAAAAACATAGGTCGACGAATTCAAAGGAAACACAAGAAAATTAAAGAAAATTACTTTTGGCGTAAATTTTGCACAGGCACACCCGCTTGAAGGTTAAGAAAATAGAACTGTTCTTTCACATATTTTTAAAAATTGAGAAACCTATTGATAGATACATCTTCCACTAGTACTTGTATTTATAACATAACATAATGATTAATGGCAATTTATTTGGATTGGATATCTTAGATTTAGTAAGACCTTAAAATTCCTTTCTCATGTATAATATACACTTGCATATGCTAATTATGATTTGAATGTGAATATGGCAGTTTGTAAAATTCCAATATAAGAGCACATACAATTCAGAAGGAAAGTTTTTACACCCTTTTTTGGTTTTCTACCACTGCCAACTGCTATACATAATAATAACCATCGCTAAAACCATGTCTTCTTTCAATGTTTATGTTTGATTCTTTTTTTTTTTTACATTCTTATGGAATTTGCACATTTTTACATATAATTTACATGCCATGTAGAAAACTTTTTTCTAACTGCACAAATGTGGACAAGAGTGGCACACATCAGACAGACACAACCCTCACATCGAGGCATTTTCTAAGTTTGGGCCAAGAGGGGTAGCCTATACATTTATAGTCAACAACAAGGCTATTGATTGAAATGAAGAAGTAGCAAAAGTGCTATTAAGGGCCAATGCACCCTGAATGGTACAATTTTCGTAATATTTCTGAACTTCAAAAATTCAACCCATCCTAAAAATATGTAGCACCAACTCTGATATGACTACAAAGAACTGTTGCATTTAGCATAGAAGCATATGAAATTGCAATTTGCAAGGGAAAAAATATTCTTTGGAATCCTATTAATCAAAATGAGTAGACACTCGTAAGCACAATTTTTTATGATAATGGAGTAGCTTATGTAACCACACAAATGTATTCTCAAGTAATAATGGAACTGTATAGACAATTCTTCAGACACAATAAAGAAATATTTTGAAGTTTGATTCAAAGTAAATATGTGTAGGATATTGACAAAAATATTTAAAATAGCATAGTTAATAGTTGTGCTAAATGAAATGCCTGTGCCATAAAAGACACAATTGGCTAATATACAGGGAACGGATTTATATGTAGTAGAAATGTGCTAAATATGTCAATACTTGTTTAGTTATTTTCACCAAAATATGAAGTTAAACATGGACTTAAAAAATTGTAAAAAATTACGTTTCTAATAATACAAGATACTACCTACACGAGCTACATTGTAAGTATTACTGTGACTGTGACTGTCTTGAAGAGAAACCAGAGGCGAATCCCATACGTGTGCTACAAAATTGTTGCTTCTGGTGCTGCTGTTGGGCAAACAACTAGTATAGTCAAATCCAGATATTTCTGCCGTGGTGAGCACAGTAGAACGGGAGAACCAGTGTTGCTAATCTGCTCGATAGAGAAATTGCTACAGTGCGCCGAGGCACAGCTGCTCGTAGAACAAGGAAATTAGAGAACTCAGCTCTATCTAACATTGAGTTTTAAATGCCATGCATTATAACCAGGGCTGGGATTTATATGTGCTAACAATTGGCTTTATATGTACATACATATGGACTAAAAACGGTAAATGTGGACTAATCCTTGAATAAAATTACCCAAAATGATGCAAAGACGACTTGTTCATAGTGATTTCAAACAAAACTAAACAATTTATTACTTTTCCATTGCATTAATGAACCTGGTGGCATTTTAACTCTTCACTCCCAATAAGCCTGTCCACACTGGTACTGGAACTGCAACGACATGTGATGCAAGACTGACACTAACACTGATTTGAGAACTAATAACACTGTTCTACACACGTTTTGTTACAGAAATGAGAGTACCCAATCTTTACTAATATGAGGATGCTGATTATGGAAGTGTTTAAAGTGGAAGAAACAGAGTTATGTTTTCCCCCAGTTAAGAGAATTATCATAAAGCATCACCAGCATTAAGTTAATTTGCATCTGTCTTTTACAGCATCTCTCATCTATGTTTTCATGCTTTAATTTCAAAATTTGAATTGTATTAATTCTTCCCAAGTGTCCCCCTGACCTCCTTTTGCGGGCGCTCTTAATATATTTATTAAGTTATGCCCACATTGATTATGATTAATTGTTATGTAACATGAATTATGTCGTAACTCAAATTAAGAGCCAAGCTTAGAAAATGAAATTCGTATTCGTGTTCAGGAGGTCAATTTCAGTAAGAAAGAGCTACTTTCCTTTCTGTAACAGAAAAAAGTGAAACTTTGTAGAACAGTGTAACTTGCGAACGTGTTAAACAGGGACAACAGGACCACAAACACTCCTCCTCAAGCAGTATTATTGCCTCTCTCTGATGGCCAACAGTCGGCTGCCTTTGTTGTACTTTACAAATGATGCCGGCTTCCACAACAAGAATAAGAAATACATATATTGCCACCAGACGATAAGCCACATGGCACCTTCTTTTGTTATGAACTTGTCACCCATCAAAACATGCCAATTTTAACACACACACACACAAAAATCCAACATGCATCGCATTAAGCAGCAAGAATAACAGCTTCCATCATACAATTCCTACAAGAACATGTGCCGGTGCTGGAAACAAGGTTGAATCCACATAATTTACTTCTTTTGAATAATTCTAAAGTGAGGAAATATGAACAATAGTACTGGAGGCATTATGGAATTTAACGTTCACTAACCAAACACATGCACTTTCACTTACACACATACAATACACGCACACAATGTCAAACCAGTAAAATACTTACAATAAAAATATGGTGTTTACAATCCAACAAAACTCACCGTCATTTTGCCTTTCTCATACATTATATGTCTTGCTCAAAGTGGGCACCTCCGTTACGAATGCAGGCACGCAGGTTTCTACGGACATTTGTTCTCTTAACTCGTGATGTGATGGTGTCCTTGATGTGTTGACCAGCTGTAAATATCCTCTCCCTCAGCTCTTCTTACGAGTTTACCGGTGTCTTGTCATGTGGCTCCAAATGTAAGAGTTGCAAGGCTTCAAATCGGGGGATCGAGCCGGCCAGGAAATCGAGCCGCCTCAGCCAATCTATTTCTTTGGGTAATTTTCATCCAGCCACAGTCGCACGTCCAGGCAGAAGTATGGATGGCTGTAATCAACAATCATTTGATCGAGCCATTTTTCCTGCCCCAAATCTTAAAAGGCATCACTTATGAACATTTCTTGAGGAACGGGATGGCAATCTTGTTGGAGGATGTGCTTCTAGCTACAAGATGTGACATGATTTATCAGCACGATGACTGACCAGCTCGATCCCCCGATCGATTTGAAGCCTTGCGACTTTTATATTTAGAGTTACATGACAAAACACCGGTAAACTCGTAAGAAGAGCTCAGGGAGAAGTAGTATAAAATACCCTATTATAAACCCGAGAAATGATGAACCCCCCTCAGGCAGATTTGGCTACACTTAAAACTTGCTCAACATGCCCATATGAGCTTTTTGCTCAAGTGTGGTAGGTACTCCGTCTAATCCAAGATTTTTGTAAAAATGCCCTCGGGAAGTTCCTGTGAAATGATGAGCCCCCTCAGATTGATTTGTCCACACTTACAAAAGGCACTTCTGTGAGATTGTTGTCCATAAGCTTGTTAAAAATATGCCCCTCTTGATATTTTTTTTGGATACACTTAAAACTAAGCTAAGATGCTCATAAAACCCACACCCACACCCACCCACACCCACCCACACATATTTACTTCCGGTCCACTTCCGGTCCACTTCCGGTTTGCCTACTTCCGGTCCACTTGTGGCCTATTTCTGGTTTATTTATATTGCATCATGTTTTGCAACAAATTATTGCCCAATATTATGCAATAAATTATTAGACATGTGTTGTTTTCTGATTGGTTGGTTATGACATAAAGTGATGATGTGTTATATTCTGATTGGCTTATTGTTTCAGATGCTTTCAATGCGGTCTGTGCTTAGGCTATACAAAGAGATTTTGCATTGCATATCAGCCAGTATTGAGAGAGTTGTTGAAGAGTAAGGGTGTGTTGTTGCAGTGCTGCTCATATTTTTTTAAACACAAAAATATTGCAAATTTATATAAATTGAATTACAAATCTATTTGATTTAATAGACAGAATTTTTGACAACCTGTCTAAGGTTTATTAAGTATAGAGTTTTGATTTGAACTCCAAGAAATTTTATATAAATACCAAAGCCAAAAATTTTAACACACATATACACACACTAGGTATACAAAACACACTGCTGAACCCAACTGATATTTTTTATTAAGCATAGAATTTTGATTTGGACCCCAGGAAATCTTATATAATAAACAACAACAAAAATGCCAAATCAAAAATATTGTAATCAATGCAATAAGAATATAACCAGCCCCAATTGGGCCAGGCATCAAAGGAATTGTAATCCAGACAAATGCAGGACTCCCACAAAAATATGCCCTAAATGCCATAGAAAATATAATCTGGAATATTTCACATATAAACATAAAGGTACTTGTTCTGCACAATCATCAACATTGCCCCCACAACCATCTACATCTGGTCTGAAAAGGAAGCATGAAACACCTGTTAATGCTGGACCAGCAAAGCAGCCACGCTATGAACCCATCCATAGCAGTTTTAATGGCCAATTAAGGGATCACCGGTTTGTATCAGAGCCAAGATGTGGCATTAAGAATTTTTTGAACAGTATAAATCCTGATGTGCAGGCAATTCTAAATGCACAAAATGGCTCTTATAAGCTGTCCCTCAAATTGTTTACACAATATAAGAAGCCAAATGGCACAAAATTTACACAGCCCCACATAACAGAAACTGTACCGGTATATTCAAATGCAAATTCAGACAAAATAATAAGCAGTTTGATAGATCAATTGAATATTAAACACTCTGAATTTGCTGCAAAAGAGTCTGGATGGAGCCTATGCGGATCTCCACACAAGTTATATATTAATATTTCTGAATTCAGCCCATTACAAGGATCTACATATCTGCCATTACCTGCCAATATTAAAAACAAAAGAGCCGTGGTTAATATAGAAAATAATGATGAGAAATGCTTTTTGTGGTGTATTTTAGCTGCTTCGTTTCCAGTTTCAAGGAATCCTGAGAGAATAACTTATTATAAACAATATGAACACAATTTTGATGAAGCAATGGAGGGTTTAGAATAACCAATGTCTGTTCAGAATATTGATAAATTTGAAAAAAAGGCCAGGAATATCAATGGTAAACAATTATCTATTAATGTATTTACTTGTTCTACTGGCCGTGGGAATTGCTTGATAGATCCTCTCAGAATCAGTACACTTGATGATGATTCTGCTGTTCCGATTGATCTGCTCTTAATTGAAGAGGATGGCACATATCATTACACTCTGATACACAGTCTTGAAGCTTTAGTCAGAAAACAACAAGGCAAATCCAATACAATATTCAAGTTGTGCAGAAGATGTTTGACTGTATTTGATGGTCAAAAAATAATAAATGGGGTTCGTGAAAAAAATGCAGAAATTGCTAAAAACAAGTTAATTGAGCATCTGAAATACTGTGGCAACCATAAACCTGTTCATATGGTGATGCCTAATCCAAGTGAAAATGCCAAATTCAAAAAATTTGAAGCCTTGTTGGAACACCCAGCATATATAGTCTGTCATTTTGAATCAAATCTCAAACCTCTTGCATTCTGTAGCCCAGATCCTGATGAACCTTCACGTACATCATACCAGCTACATGAACCTTCTAGTTTTTGTTATGTGATTGTACGGGATGGTGAAGCTAGTGAACCACACTTATACATGGGAGCAGATGCCATCAAAAAATTTGCAGATAGAATAGAAAATGAGTGCCGTGACATAGCATCTAATGTCTTATTAAAATCAAAACCCATGTTGCCTTTAACAGAGAAACAGATTGAAGATTTCAACAATGCAGAAAAATGCCCGGTATGTGATTCTGAATTTTCAGATACAAATATCAAGGTGAAACACTATTCTCATACAGATGGTAAATTCTTAATGGCCCTGTGTAATAGCTGTAATATTAAGATCCAGAGACCAAAATTTGTCCCTATATTTTGCCATGGTGCATCCAATTATGATTTTCATCATTTGATCAGGTATGAGGGGTTTGACAAGCAGAATTTAAATATTTTAGCTGAAAATAATGAGAAATATATTGCCATTAGCAAAATAATTAAAGTTAATGGTGTTCCTATTCACTTAAGATTTCCTGATTCATACAGAATTCTGTCTGCTAGCCTGGCTACACTGGCCACTCAATTATCTGATGATCAATTCAAAATCACATGTGCTTTGTTTCCAAATCAGGACCTGAAATTAATTAGGCGGAAGGGTGTATATCCATATGATTATGTTACAGATTTTTCTAAATTTGATGAGTGTTCTCTGCCACCACAACAAGAGTTTTACAGCAAAATCAGAGGATCTGGAATCACTGATGAAGATTATCACCATGCCCAGTTGATGTGGAACAATTTAAAATGCCAGACATTTGGTGATTATCACAATGCATATTTAAAACTTGATGTGACCCTCTTAGCTGATATACTGCAGGCATTCAGAAAATCTTCCATGCAAAATTATAAGCTGGATCCAATGTATTTTTACAGTGCTCCGGGCCTAGCATGGTTTGCAATGTTTTTAAACACTAAAATGCAATTGGATCTGATCCAGGATCAAGATATGTATCTGTTTATGGAACAATGTATAAGAGGAGGCATGGCGCAATGTTCTCAGAGATATGCCAGAGCAAATAACAAATATATTCCTGATTATGATCCAGCACTGCCATCAAATTATATACTGTATGTAGATGCCAACAGCCTCTATGGTTATGCCATGATGAAAAAACTGCCATATGCAGGGCTTGAGTGGGTCGAAGATTTCAATATTGAAGATCTTAAGGATTTTGATGACAGTAACTATGGCCTGTTCTTAGAGGTTGATCTGACAATTCCTGATGATTTACACAACACATTTTCTGATCTGCCCCCAATTCCTGAGGTTAAGTGTTCACCTGGCTCTAAACAGAAGAAATTGATGATGACTCTGGAGCCAAAACAGGATTATGTCATATATTACAAAAACCTCCAGTTCCTGATGAAACATGGTGTTCAAGTGACCAAAGTTGGAAAAGTTTTGAGGTTCAGGGACTCAAGATGGTTGAAACCATATATTGATACAAACACAGAGCTTCGAACATCTGCATTGAGCCAATTTGATAAAACTTTGTTTAAATTGATGGTCAATTCTGTGTATGGCAAAACAATTGAAAATGTCAGAAAACATATTGATGTTAAAATAATTACTGACCCCAGCCGGAGCAAAAAATTGATTGCAAAGCCCAACTTCAATTACAGAAGAATTTATGATGAGAATATGGCACTTTTCAACATGAAAAAACAAAGATTAAGTTTGATAAGCCTATTTATGTAGGGGCTGTGATATTGGAATTGGCCAAATTACACATGTTAAAATTGTATTATGATGTGTTGAAGCCTTTTTATAAGGATCGTGTAAAACTGATGTACATGGACACATATAGTTTTGTTCTTGATATTCAAACAGAAGATGTTTATCAAGATATAGCACAGCCTGAATTGTTTAAATATTTTGATACCACTGAACATTCAAAAATTAAACACCACAACAAAAAGGTGCCTGGCAAGTTAAAAGATGAGACACTTGGTGATGTTATTGTGGCATTTGCTGGGTTAAGGGCCAAGATGTACAGCTTTGAAACATGTAGTGGCGCTATTGCCAAAAAGGCCAAGGGCATTGGCAGAGTGACTGTGGACAAAGAGCTTGAATTTGAAGATTACAAAAATTGCCTCAAATCATGTAGCACAATCAGAACATCAGAATCCAGAATTCAGAGTGTGGATCACTTGTTGACTAGCAATATTGTAAGAAAAGTGGCTCTGGACCCACATGATGACAAGAGATGTATTTTGTCATGTGGCATACATACTCTACCATGGGGTCATTGTGATTTGAAAAGTGGCAAACAATGCCCAATTACAGAGCATGATTTGAAATAAATAAACATGCCTATGAACTTATTTGGGTTCAAAAAACAGGCTATTATGGACCTGCCAACAGCACAACCCTCTTCTGATATAATATCTAAACTAAGTGCTTTGGTAATTATTCATCTGAACAGCATATTTACAGATGTTGATGATGAAACAGGTAAAACATTGTACATATTTAACAATAATTTAAATTATTACCAATTATCTGTAGCTGGGCAATTGCAATTTATTACAACCCCTGAGGGTAATGTCAAGATTTCAGTAGGGGAAATATTTATAGAATTAAGCACTCAAACATGGTTTCTGGCACTGTATATACTGTTTCTGCTGGTGACTGCTTATATATTGAGGTCCCTGGATCCTATGACAAGCTTATACCTTTTTTTATAGAATTAAGAATCAGATATTTAATAATAAATAACCACTAAAACAAAATGCCTAATGATATATTTGGCCATACAAGGCATGAAGATCACAGTGATGAGATTCTGATGCTTGATGTCAGAGTCAAGAAATTAAGAAGTGATTTACAAGCTTTACAAACCACACTCAATGCCAGTCTTCAACTAGAAATTACAAATTTACAATCACAATGCATGGACCCTCTTCTTAAAATTGATTCTGAACTCAAAGTGCTGCTTCAGAAATATACTGACTTGGCCACATTGGATAATTTTCAAAGTTTAGAAGAAGCTGTAGCAGCTCTTCAAGCCAAATTTAAGACCCAGGCCACCAACTCTGAGCAATTGAAACAGCAATTGGAAGAGCAGATAAATAATGTCCAGACACAGCTCCAAACAATTGTCAAAAGCATAAAATCACAAGAAGATTTTGATCTAGTGATTTCCACTCTAAAAGAACAGATTCAATCACTCCAAATACCTAATCTGGACCCCTTCAACAATGCCATAGCCGAGGTTAAAGAAAAAATTGAGACACTTGAAAATTTTATGAACAACTTGCCATCTTCTAATGCTTTGAGTGCAATAACTCGGAGTGTTGCCAACATTAAGCTGCAACTTGAAACATATCGTTACGTATCCCTCATTTTCATTTTCGAGTTACGTGTAGCTAGGCAGCCTGACAGGAAGTATAGGAAAGTGTTAACTTCAGCACCAGCTCAGCGAAAAGCATTCGCCAATATTTGCAAAGGAAAATTGATGAGAGAGAAAAAGGGGAGTAGTTTTGATGAGGAGGAAGGCAAGTTGGATCTGGCTCGGGAGAGAGACAGAGAGTTGGGCTTGGGGTTTGAAGAGAACAGGAGAGTGGTTCAGGAGTAAGAAGAAGAGAGTTTTGAGTATTGGAGAGAGGAGAGTGAGTTTGATTTTGAAGGAGATTGAGGCTGGATGCGGACTTTCAGAAACTTGTTTGGAAGTGGAGTGCAGCGAAGCTGAGTGAGAATTTGAGAGGCGAACTTCAGCAAGCAAGTGACAGTTACTATAGAAACTCTTCGGTCCACGATTCTAAAGAGAGACAGGTAATATGCTTTTCTAATGCCATCCTTTGCCAATGCAGACTTAAGGTCATAGTAACCCGAATCATGAGAGTTGCCATTTTATAAAGGGTTTTATAAATTTAAGTTTATTCTGGTACCTCCTGCAGTATGCAGATGCAGCCAAGCGAGAGCTTACGAGCTACCACTAACCCCCAATAGAATAATATCTTTAATCTAAAAGGCTCCAGGTCTGATCCCCGAACCTTTCGAGGTTCACCTGTGTCTCAAGACGTGGTGGAGATGCGGGGAGTACCTTCTGCTATCGGCAGAATGGCGATAATGTCCAGTCTGAATAAATACTTTAGTAAATGTTACGTATATATAAATATGCAAAGCATATTTTAATAGAGACCCGTGAACAAAATATTTTCTTGACCCTTCGTGTGATATAATACTAGTAATGGCTGAACTATATTCACATAATTAAGGCATTTTATTTTTTCCCTTCTTGCCCACCCACCCTACATATATTTAGTTCCAAAGAGAATAGTTGTAATTTGCATTAATATAAAAGAATAGGAAACGCATAGCTACGATATAATTTTAATTATGTCAATATAGAGCTCATATCACACCTAATTAAAGAGAATTCAGTGCACTAAGTGGTCCAAAAAGGATTGCAACTTTTTTTTCACTTTGCATAGTTTGTTAGTAAATATAATATTATATCTTAATTTCCCGTCAGTTCAGGCGTTATCATTTTCGGAAATATTTTTCGCAGCGTTTCAGTATCCGTATGTACTTTGCATAAGGTATTAATAATAGCGATCTTTGCCATATATTTTCTTAATACGATTATTTTATTGTGTTCTCGTTTCCCGTGCTCCAAGCCTGTAAAAGAAAAGTTTGAAATACAAGATTAGCATAGGACTGAATGACCCAGCAGATAACGATTTCATTTCATACGGAATCTTTGTTATGATCAAGTTGCATAGAACTCGAACAAGATACATTCACAAATGTGTAGTCACGTTTGTTACGTAACGACACGCGCTTGGATCTTTGGCGCATGGATGTTGCGCATCCACTATTTCTTTCTGTCCAGAGCGCCGCGATTAATCCGAGCTGCAAATCAAGAATTTACCCCCCTTCCCTTCCTTTTCCACTCCAGATTTCTAGTGAAGCTTCGTACCCTACCGGCGACTCACATTTCTTGCAAGTTAATTTCCTCCATCCCCTTTTACCGGCGTCAGTTAATTCTAGCTAACTCTGACGGCTGCGATTCAGCGTTCCCATACACCCAGTAACCTTGGACAGTTCCGGCCGAAGGTGAAAATTGATACAATGACAGGATTGCAATATGACAATGCACAATAGCTAACCCCGCTCCTTTTCCAAGGAACTGACTCTGAGCAGAACAATACATCTCCCGTTACCTTTTCCTGACTTCGCATAATCTGTTGCCTAGCGGCGACTGTATTGCTCTCGCAGCCGGACAAGATCGAACCATGTTCCAGCATGCTTAGCTTTTAGAATTTCCCCACCCCAGAATTTTTACGAGAATTATCCTGACGCCACAAATTTCTTGCAATTCAAGCCATCACTCGCATCGAAGCTGCGGTCGAAATTTTATTTACTAGTTGGCGATTAAAATTCACCTTCATTTCCAACGAACTGTTTCAGTACTCATAATGATGGCTGGCCTGTTCCAATGCCTTCGTGCGTAAATTAAACATTCGTAGAATTATACTCAAAAACCCACGGGCAGATTTAGGTTCATATTACATTTACAAATTCAAATGACATTATTAAGAGACGACGTAACTGTAAATTTAATCAATTTTCTTAAACCGTCGTGTGTTTTATTACCTTTGGCTAATTGCAACGCACATCACGACGCATATTGCGACGGTACGCGAATTTCATACCGGGGCTTGACCGTGACGGTCTCTACCCGTGTCCCAGTCAGGCGCGTACCGTCCGGACCGTTGTGGATTCCCCACAACAGCCCGTTTTGGCTTAATTAGCCTTGATTGAAATTTTTGATTGATTTTTTTGTTTGTTTCATTTTTTCCACGCCTACATCTCTTGGTCATATCAAATGCAATTTACACCTAGCAACCGCATCAATTTTGCAAATTTACTGATGAGTCTCATTCTCCTTTGTTTCAGACACGAAGCGAGGATGCCTTACTTCGGTTGGATCATATTCCTTCTATCCCTCACCATTCCCCCAACCTTGCCCTTAACGACGTCAGATGAGCGCGATTCGATGTTTATTCAATCACTCGGCTTGCATTATGAAAAACAAAGTCTACTGATCCATACTCACCGCAACATATATACCACGCTTAATGTGCATCTAGATGTGAACATTGACATCAAAGACCCCGCCGACTGCCCTCATGGGTCTCAAATTGCCGCTCAAGCCCACGCAAAAATTGACACTTATTTACTTGAAATTTCCAATTATTTTCCTTGCCGTTTTGTAGTCGGCGACACGAGACCCCATTGTAGTTTAACTCCAAACATTTCATCTGACGCTCAGCCTAGGAATAAACGTTCCTTAATCCTAAATTTACTGAACCTATTTAGCGCGGGTATGTCAATTTATAATACTTTCTCTATCCATCACCTTCAGTCCTCGGTACAAACACTCGCCGAAAATCAACATGAGATCTCTGCAGAACTCACACGTATGAAACAAGATGAACTGCGTACCTTTGGTATAGTTAACAACATTTTATTGATCCTTAAACGTTCAATTTTGGATTTGCAGAAAAATTTAATGGCCAGGTTCTGCGATTTGTACACAGCGGAGCGTCATATTTTGTCCCTTCTCCAAACAGCTGGAATTTTTGAGCGTGTAGATTTTCTCATAGCCGAAATAGCAACCAATAAACTATCATATCATATGATATCTCCCCATTGGCTGCGCACTTTTATAAATTTACATCCTGATTTCAAAAACACTCTGTATACGACAGACGTTGGTTTGTTCTACACTTTGTCCAACGTATATCTTATTAATTACGATATGACTTCACGTTCCTTCCATTTATTAATGAAAACTCCTTATCTATCATTAAATTCAATTTCTCCAGTGTTCAGAGCAATCAATCTTGGCACCCTTCGACAGGACAAATGGTCACGAGTTAAAGTACCCGAACTGACTTATACAATCCAGCATAACGGCTCTCCTCGTGTAGTGGAAATTGTGGACAGTAGTTGTCAGTTCATTTCATTTTTATATATATGTAGACACGCCGAATTGTCAATCCAGGAAAACGTTATTTGTCTTCAGAATTTGGTTTACCATAACTCTACAACTTCCTGTGCAATGGAAATAAAATCTCATACTGGCCCCGAGCTACAACGAATTCGAACACGGAATGGTGTTCTCATCTCTGGTAAAGGACAATTTAAACTGTCTCAAATTCTTCATGGCAACGTCAATAGTCAAACCACGGTGTCTGTATTGGAAGGAAATTCTGTGTTTTTGCATTACAATGACTTCGATCAACTTATTTTTGCTGATGAAATAATTCACACTCGCCAATCGCTGAACACAACAGTCACAATGACAGATGTTAATCTACCTTTTAATTTGTCTCTCAATTTTTCTGACATCATCCTTCCGGATTGGACAGATATGAACTTAGCTTTACTGAAATTAAATCAATCTTTGGCCACAGAAATCCCGTTACATGAGATCGTTTTCTCAAAATACTCAATCGCCATATTCCTTCTGGTCGTCTGGAATTTTGCACTTACCGGCTATGCCTTATATCATTATTACATGAAGTGTCGTTCTTCAACTAGTACATAAGAATTTAACTTTCACTTATTACGTCACTGCAATTACCCTTCCGACAACCACATTTCTAACAATCACGGCTATATTCCAAATTTTGTTCCGATTCGCATATCTATTCTGCTTTCCCAAACCTCTGTAGATTTACGGACAATTATTGCAATTTTGTTAGCCTTCTATCAATATTTTCACCACGTTTACACTCCCGTAATGGTAAAATAATGTCTCACATCGTGATCCTTCACATTTTTAGCTTACAGTTATTTAAAATTGATTTACATGCTTTATTGCTTTTTATTATTAGTTATTATATTTTATTTGACATTAGGCCCCATTTTTAGTGATTTTGTACCTTTATTTGAATGGCATACTCTGGGTTATTGTGATTTTAAAGACTGTATTTTGAAACTTTTCCCTGTTCCTTTTTTTTCATTGGCCACCTCATTCCTATCCTCACCTAATAATGTCTCGTATCTCCATGACGTCTACATCGCATAGCAGAGATTTCCTGAGACGCCTTCAACATTGGAATTTTACGCGCCGGCGACCTTCAGAGAGCAGCTCCATTTACCATCGCCTCTCAGTTCGTGGAGTCAACAATTTCAGTTTTCACCCGGCATACATAAACCCGCCGAGTACTTCGCATTACCTCCTCGAACTCAGGACTGCACAGCGACCGTCGGCCGATGGGATTTGTGCCAGCCACCAGAGCACACCTACAGTTTTCTCCCATTTCTACGCTCCGGCCCTCAAGATGCAGCGGATACACGCCCACTTCTCGCAAAAGTACTGTCTATATTTCCGCTGGAACTCCAGTCAGAACTACATTCCAGCTCAAAGTGATGCAACGGATGAAAACTTTTCCCGTCATGTGTCCCAGCCTACAAGTTTCAAGTGGCCAGAAGAAAACATGACACATTTTACCCCATCTTCAGTATCCTTCGATTTGGTTACCATTCAGACGCCCGTACGCAGCAAGACCAGCTTTACTTTCATGTACGGTCCCCACCACAAGTGTGTTACCATCTTCGAGTGCAGGCATATGCAACCCGCCAAGCACACCTACTTTAGCTGTTACTTCTACAGCATGGCAGACTTTACGAGACTAGGTTCCCTAGTCCGGTGAACAGCATTCTCCCCTGGATGATGAATTCTACAGTACAGTTAGCAGCACAAATTAATCCAACTGTTTCTTCCTTCTGTTCACCCGCCGATCTTCAAGATTTACCCCCCGCCTCATCAAACGTCCCTCACCCAGAATTTTACATCCAGTGGTACAATCACGAATACTTCTCGTTCCTTAAACTACAAAAGGACCGATATTCTCACGTGATGATTGGGATGTAAATTGTGACCCCCTCTTTCCGGTTTTCGCAGTTGCAAACACTTTTGCACGAACTCCATGGAATGCAGTGGATAATACACGCACGTGCTTTCGCGTGTCTTCAGAACATTCCGGACTTTACATAGGAACTTTTACGCCATACAGCAAGGACTGTAGGATTACTTTTTTTAATAACCAATATATATACACATATAATGGACATTTGAGTTTAATATTCCACTCATTATGTATTTGTAGTGGACTAAGTTGTTTTTTTTCTTTACTTATCACGTTTGTATTCAAATATGTACTCATATTTAATGGACGGTGTTGGAGAATTTTGGTATTTTAATACGTAATGCAGTATAGCATTATTCACTATAATATGATATATTTTCAACAATCTTTTTTTTTTTCTCTCATTTTTATTGGAAGATGGTACTTATATCTTCTATACATATATTATTCTCTCACAGAGATTCAATGGACGGAGAAACTTGCGTGTGCTTCGATACAATATATATTCACCAGGATCCTCTTATATTAGTGCAAATTGTCTTGAAATTTATTGTGGCGTGAGCAGTTGCTCCCATATTCCTAGTGCTTTTGTGTTAGCCCCCCCACATGCTTAGTGGGTGGAGCCACAACTTATGGCTTTGGCCATTCTAACGTCAGTTCAGCTGACAAGTGAGTTCAGTGGTGTGTGTCTGACGTATCAAACATAGTTCTCTGACCCGAGCTGACGTTACAGCTTAGCTCGTGTTGATAAACATTTCTTGGAAGCCAATGTATGCGTGCTCAGCATAAATATTGTAGTACGCAAGCGTTCATTTCATTCATGCAAGAGACGAACGAAATATGGCATTGGACTTCTCATTTTTGATTGCCATCTCGGCTTTTAATTTTAGTTTGCTCCCACAGAGCTTTTGTCTTGATCTTCGATAGTCCAAATTAGATTACGACTTGACACCTGTCAACCGAATCTAATTTTGACTGCATTTTTTTTCCTCCCCTTCAGTTTTAGAGTTAGTCTGTAGTGTTCATTTTCACTGATGTGAAATGTATTTTTATTTTTCTTCACTAAATAAATAGACCTTCTAAGGGACTGCATTGGCATAACCGGCACTGTACCTGCAACTTGTCTAAACGTTTTAAAAATTCAAAGGAATTTTTTTCGCCCAGCTGGATACCGTTACGTATCCCTCATTTTCATTTTCGAGTTACGTGTAGCTAGGCAGCCTGACAGGAAGTATAGGAAAGTGTTAACTTCAGCACCAGCTCAGCGAAAAGCATTCGCCAATATTTGCAAAGGAAAATTGATGAGAGAGAAAAAGGGGAGGAGTTTTGATGAGGAGGAAGGCAAGTTGGATCTGGCTCGGGAGAGAGACAGAGAGTTGGGCTTGGGGTTTGAAGAGAACAGGAGAGTGGTTCAGGAGTAAGAAGAAGGGAGTTTTGAGTATTGGAGAGAGGAGAGTGAGTTTGATTTTGAAGGAGATTGAGGCTGGATGCGGACTTTCAGAAACTTGTTTGGAAGTGGAGTGCAGCGAAGCTGAGTGAGAATTTGAGAGGCGAACTTCAGCAAGCAAGTGACAGTTACTATAGAAACTCTTCGGTCCACAATTCTAAAGAGAGACAGGTAATATGCTTTTCTAATGCCATCCTTTGCCAATGCAGACTTAAGGTCATAGTAACCCGAATCATGAGAGTTGCCATTTTATAAAGGGTTTTATAAATTTAAGTTTATTCTGGTACCTCCTGCAGTATGCAGATGCAGCCAAGCGAGAGCTTACAAGCTACCGCTAACCCCCAATAGAATAATATCTTTAATCTAAAAGGCTCCAGGTCTGATCCCCGAACCTTTCGAGGTTCACCTGTGTCTCAAGACGATATGAAGATTTTGGAAAAATTCAAAGTACCATAACCCATCTTGAGGGTACAATAGCAGCAGTGCAAAGTGATTTGACAAATGTACAAGAATCCCGCCTGCCTGGTATTGTAGACACACTTGTCAGTGTCCAGCAACAGATCACAAAGCTTGAAAACCTCAACACTGAATCTGAACTATCTCATTTTCATCACTTGATCGATGATATCCAAACAAAACTTGAAATTTTACAACAATCAACACCCACTCAGGCAGATATAGCCCTGCTCCAAAATGCTATGCAAAATGTGGCTGATGCTTCTGAATTAAATAATGTGAAATTGGCACTTGAATCTTTGCAAAATACTGTAACAAATCTGCCTACATCACAGGAACTTAAAAATATTAAGAGAGCAGTGAATCGCATATTGAAATCAGAAGATATCAAGAATATCCAGACAGAGATCAAACAACTTACTCAGACAGTGGCCACTCTACCAACCAATCAACATATTAATGAACTGCATGCCCTGTTTGAGGATATCAGAAGACAGGTCCATGATCTTACTGCTCAAAATTCAAAATTGGCAGTTATTGAAAATTTGCAACAAATTGTAGCTAATATCAAGCAACAGCTAGGGACCATGGAATCCAATTGATATGATCCACATTGTTATGTGACGTCATCATTAAAAGATATGTCACTAATGTATTTATTTTTGTAAAAGAAAGCGTAATTTCTTTGTTATTAAATGTAATAATGCACCTTGTTTGTAATATATATCTTTTGTTTAATGTTTATTGTATTTTATGCTCTGTTATGAGTAACTTAATGTATCTTTGTTTGCAAGAGTGCTCTATACGAATTTGTATTTCTAAAGATGTATAGATGTCAGTCTTGTTGATAGTATCCTTTTGTAGATAGTGAGTGATTCATCTGTACTTTAATCTGTGTTCTCGAAAAGAGTATAAAAGCGAGGATATCGCGTAAGAATCATCACACTTTCGCCACGGATCGTCGAAGCTTTTTAACTTAAAAAGAACTCCTCGGTATTGTGCATACATCCTGGTATGGTAGTTCGGGGCGCAAGCTAGGCCTATGTGAACATAGGTACGCCGATAGCCATGCATTGATGATATGCACAATACTGCAACTATTCTACGTTAAATAATAAAGCTAGCCTACAGATTAATTTGAAAAAAAAAAGGCTAAAGAGCAAATATTGGCTCAGTTATCATTGCATATCTCTTGGTGTGGTAGTTCGGGGCGCAAGCTAGGTCTATGCAATCATAGGCTTGCCGATAGCCACGCATTGAGTTTATGCGTTTTAGTTCAGTCAATTCATCGACAAATCGAAATCCTCGCTTTCATCTCAAGTATATTTGCATTATAATTGCAATGAATAAAGAATAAAACCTTTCAGTTTATATATACTGCAATAATGTGATTTTATTTCTCTGTGCAGTGAATATTGTCTTTGCCTAACACTACCCCTGTACCTGAGAGGAGTCTGTGTACTTCACCGAGTCTCATCGTTCACCGCTGAGTATTATTAAGTTAATATTAATAGTATAATAATACGACGCGTACGTTCTAAGTTAGTTAGTCGTCGGAGAACGTGTCAAGTGGCAGCTCAACGTGTTGGCTCGATTTTGTAGTGTACAAGGGCAAGACCATTGTTTAAAGTTGAGATTAATTGTGCAAGAGCACTGAACTTTCATATTTATAGAAAAGCACAGAACTACTTCGTTCGAAATGGAAAGAAAACATTTGCGTAGCGCAAATAAAAATCTTGCTTCAAATTCAGAGCTTAATGTTCCCGATTGTTGTCGGAACATTGATAAAGATAAAACCACATTTGTGTGCAAGAAATGTACAAAGCTTTTACATTTTGAATGTTGTGGCCTAGATATTCGAACTGAAAGCCACGAGTCTACCGATTTGGTTTGTAAAGATTGTGAATTATTGTCTACGGATAGTTCATCTGATCCATTAAATATGTTCAACGCATTAAAAGCAATGATTGAAGGAATTAGCAAACAACAAGTCGAAAGTATGGGAAAATTACAGGCTGATATTAGCAATGATATCTGCAAACAGTCTGAAGCACTGAAAGCTGATATGTGTAAACAGTCTGAAGCACTGAAAGCTGATATCTGCAAACAGTCTGAAACACTGAAGGCTGATATCTGTAGACAATCTGACATATTGAAGGAAGATATCCTCAGAGAATGTGCGTTGCTAAAGGATGATATCGGTAAGCAGCACGATGAATCCATGAAAGCTTTAAGAGCTGAAATAGGCGAGATGGCCTGTGAAATACAACAACTAAAGTCTGAGAACGAGAGTACTAGGGCCCGATTCTCTGAAGAAATTCGGCAGGCTAGAGAGATGGACTTTGATGAGTTCCGGCGTAGCTTGGCAGCCGATGTTAATAAAGCCACGGAAAGTGTTCGCATCGATGTAGAGGATATTAATTCGAGATTCACTGAGGAGTGCAATAAGATTATTGAAAAACAGCTGACGATGGAACAGATGTTGGCCGAGGCCGAGGCTGACAAAATACAGTTCCGGGCTGAGGTCCAAGAAAATATTAGTCAGATTTCAGTAGTTGTGTCTCAAAGAAGCAAGGACGTTGAGGAAATAAAGACTCAAGTAGAACAGCTTACGAATCAGTTAGAGACCATGCACGTCACCCGACAAACAGAAACAGAAACTGGATCTCGAACAGCTGGTCATCCGTCTGCAGTTGCTGAGAGTGCAGCGTTGCCAACCGTGAACATTGAACTAAATGAAGCGATGGACAGAGCCGGTGGAGAGAGAACTAGAGAAGACAAACAAGTCTGTCGCCCACGAGATACACCTGATTCAAGAGGTAATGGAGTGGCGTCTGCTGTTCCACCTACCTTTAGTCTTTCGGGCGATGACAGAAGTTACAGAGAGCGTGAATCTCGCAGGGCCCGGCACAGTCTTTATGAAGAAAGGACAAAGAGGAAACGTCTAGAAAGGAAGAAAGATCACAGTTCCTCCTCTTCCAGCACCACCTCTGACTCTCAGTATCAAGCAAAAATCAGGAAGCGAACGCGAAGGCATGGAAATTCAAGGAGCGGGCCAGATGAGTCGCCGCCAAGAACTCAGCGATCAGCAATGACTGGAACTCCAAGGATGGCAGACCTTAATTCCTTGTCGAAGTTCAAGGGAGACCTGGAAGCCCAGAATGCTGAACAATACTTAAAAGAACTTAATATCAATTTTGATTTAATGCAGATTCCATACGAATACCGATTGGAAATTATTCCTCGGCTTTTCAAGGGCCAGGCTGAGCATTGGTTTCGAGCAAACCAGTTAGAGTTCAAGTCCTATTCTGATTTCTGCCGTCGTTTTCGCAAACAATATGCTTCAGAAGAGGCCAAAGAGAGGCAGCTGACAGCAGTGAGATCTCGCCGATACTTAAAGCAGTCCGGTATGAGCATGGAGGAATATGCCTGGTCTATTTACTCAGCCTACCGCAATCTGTCTGCTCGTTACATAGAACCTGAGATTGTGAATTTAATCATCTCCCAGCTTCCATATAGAGCTCGCAGTCTGAGTCTAGCTAATTCTCCTCAAACTGTACGGCAGCTAGCCGACTTTCTGAAAAGGTTCGAAGTGCTTGAAGAACAGGACAGTTGGAAGCCTGTGTGGAATAGGGAAGGTGCAGGCCAGGGAAATGCTCCCAGACAAAATAGAATTGGAAACCAACAACCCAGAGTCAGACAAGTTATGCAGAACCAGAGGAATGGATATTCCAATTACAACAGGCGGCGTAATCCTCTGAGAAGGGATGGCAGGAACAACTACGCACGTGGGCCGCTTCGTTCCAGATCTGATCCAGAAGAACATTCCCGTGACTCTTCACGTAACGCCTCTGAACCCAGTAACTTCAGAGCGACGGCGCCTCCGTTTGAACCTTCAGCTTCACGTTTGACGAACGAGCAACGTCAAAGCGTCGACATGACGAGAGACTTTTGTTGGGCTCCATCGACTAGTGCAAATCCGAGTGGTATACAGTCGGATTTAGCCAGTCGCCCAACGTGAATTCTTCGTTCCCGATCACGGTTGGGCTAAAATCTTGGACTTCTCTGGGAACAGATGACAGCGTTATAAATAGTGAAGACAATCATCTTTTTGTTGTGCTGACTCTCAATGAAGGAGAACAAAGTTTTGATAGAGCACTACAACAGGCAGTTAGAAAGGAAAATTTACCCAGGGCTCCATTAATTAAGGCAACTGTAACAGGCGTCGAGTTTATTTGTGTTCTGGACACTGGCAGCGAATGTAATCTCATGAGCTACGCCATTTGGAAGAAGATTAAAGAGAAGCTGCCGTCATTGCAGTTACAAACATGTCCAGATGTTAGGCTGACTGATTTCACTGGGAGAAACAAAACTAGAGTTGTGGGATGTAGACAAGTATATCTGGAGATTGCTGGAAGAAATTTATTGGAGGACATGTTTGTCTTGAGAGGTCTCGAAGCTGACTTTATTTTGGGCTACCCATTCCTCAGGAAATATGAAGCAGGAATTGACCTACAGCGCGAGAAGTTATCCCTCACCGTAGACGGAGTTCTGGTAGAGCAGGACCTCGTGAATAATGGATCTTCGAAAGGGACGTATGTAAGAAATGTCCGTGAAGATTCCCATGTCGATCAGTGGACGGCTAGTCCTGACGACATTCTGCAGAAGGTCAATGCGAATGAGATTTTATGCGAAAGGGGTAGAAGCCAATTGAAAGACGTCTTATTGAAGCATAGAGATGTATTTTCCGAGAGACCAGGTACTATTAAAAACTTCCAGTGTGAGATTGAACTCACCACCACAGAACCTGTGTATCGATCTCCATATCCCATACCTATAGCAAAAAGGAAACTCCTGGAGGAAGAATTAGAAAAGTGGAGACAATGGGGTGTTATAATTCCTTGTAATTCCCCTTACTTGAACCCTTTAATTGTAGTCGACAAGCCTGACGGTACAGTACGCCCATGCATTGACTTCAGAAATTTGAATAAAATTGTACGTGTTCCACGAAATTCAGTTGAGCCCATTTCGGATGCCTTACAAAAATTTAAAGGTGCTCGTTATTTTACAAATCTGGATCTGGCTTCTGGATATTTACAGATCCCTGTAAAAACTGACTGCCAACCATGTACTGCCTTCTCCTATAAAGGACGTCAGTGGATGTTTGCTCGAATGCCTTTTGGTATCTCTAGTGCTGTGTCAATTTTCATAGCGGCCATGCATGCTGTATTTGGTCCTGAAACCGAAGAGTATCTAACTCAATATATGGATGACTTGCTGATTTTCGACAAAGAACTCTCCAAGCATCTCGAACATCTGGACGAAGTGTTGCAGCGACTCCAAGAAGTGGGGATGACTGTAAAGCTACGAAAATGTGAATTTGTCAAAAAGGAAATTACCTACTTGGGTCACATTGTTTCTGGAGATGCTATCAAAATCCAACCAGACAAAAATTCCGCCATTAAGTTATTTCCTAAACCTAAAACTAGAAAGGATGTTCGGAAATTTCTTGGCCTCGCCAACTGGAGGCGGAAGTTCATTGAAAATTTTGCAGCAAAATCTGAACCGCTCACCAAGCTGTTAGGTAAAAATCAACGTTGGATTTGGGGAGACGAGGAAGAACAAAGTTTCCAGCTATTGAAGAATGAACTTGTAAGAGATGCTGAATTAGCACAGCCTGATTTTGAACAGGAATTCTGTATCCAATGCGATGCTTCTGGGAAAGGATTGAGTAGTATTATTTTCCAAATGGATGGTGAAGAGAGAAAGGTCATTCAGTATGCAAGCCGAAAACTGAAGGAGAACGAACGCCATTACTCCATCCATGAGTTAGAATGTTTGGCCATAATCTTTGGAGTTGAGAAGTATGCTGTTTATTTGAAAGGTAGACCCTTCACTATCTACAGTGATCATAAAGGGTTGGTATGGTTACAAGACGCCCGTAACTGGAACAGTCGTTTGACTCGCTGGTCTCTAAAACTCCAACAGTACCAGTATAAAATAGTATACGTCTCTGGTCGCCAAAACGATCTGGCAGATATTTTATCTCGGTATCCTGCTGATGATATACCCCAGATTCAACCTGAACATAGCCAGCAGACATTCAGAATAAACTACCTGTGGGCCGAAAGAGGAGAAATAGATGACGTCGACAAGTGGAGAGAGGCACAATCTGAAGATGAATTCTGCAAAAATTTACTCCAATCTCTAAATTCTCAGGAACCTAACCTCAGATTGCATCGTTCCTATCGCATTCAAGAAGGAATTTTATTTAAGAGAGGATCAGACAATCAGTCCCTTTGGAAACTGTGTGTTCCGGTGGTAATGAAGCAGCCTCTCTTGAAAGTAATTCATGATGAAGCTGGACATTTTGGAGTATCCAAGACATTGAAGCGACTTGCAGTACGATACTTCTGGAAAGACATGAAGGATGACGTGATACAGTACATCCGAGATTGTGAAATTTGTGCCCAGAGTAAACCAGACAAATTAGGGATACTCAAGGAGACCCTTCATATCAGTCCCAAGCAACCTCATGAGATGCTTTCTCTGGACTTGATTGGGAAGCTTCCTCGTTCTAATGGATACCAGTACATCTTGAGCCTTATTGATGTGGGTACACGTTTTGTCTCCGCATATGCTTTACGGACTGCCAGCACCACGGAAATTATAAACACGTTTCAGAGAGGATATTTTGCTCACTATCCAAACGTTACATTTACCCTAAGCGACAGAGGAGCTCAGTTTACCTCGAAGCAGTGGAAGGAATTTACCAAAAACCGTGGTATCCATCATGTTTGCACAACAGCTTACAATCCAAAGGGGAACATGGTAGAACGAGCAAATCAAGAGATAGTCAGATTACTTCGTTTATTTTGTTATCGAGAACATCAGACTTGGTCTCGATACATATCAAAAGTTGTTTGGTTAATTAATTATTCTATTTCTGAAACAACTGGATATTCACCTGCTGAACTATTCTTCAATCATCCTATACCCAGAGAGATCCTAACTCATTTCAATTGGCCCGAACGGGAAGAAGCCCAACCGGATTGGAAGTCCAAATTATTCTTAGCCCAAGTCAGGGAGAAGAAGAAGCTGTCGAAGGATTTAAAACAGAAGGGAAACGCCAAGACAGTGACAGTTGGAGACTTCGTGATGGTTAAAAACCATTCCTTAAGTTCCTCATTAGATAGGACCATTCAAAAGTTATTTATGTTGTGGATAGGACCTTATCTAGTGGACAAAGTGGAAAATAATGTTGTGACATTGCTAATTCCAAGGACTAAAGAATTATATGGTAAGGTTAACTTGGATAACGTAAAACTGATGCGTTTTTCGGAGGATAAAAAGAAAGAATTTGTAATTTAAAACTAAGTTTCCTCCAGGTAGATAACTTCCTTCCTGAAACTTAGTTTCCGAAAGGAAGGGGCAGATGATATGATCCACATTGTTATGTGACGTCATCATTAAAAGATATGTCACTAATGTATTTATTTTTGTAAAAGAAAGCGTAATTTCTTTGTTATTAAATGTAATAATGCACCTTGTTTGTAATATATATCTTTTGTTTAATGTTTATTGTATTTTATGCTCTGTTATGAGTAACTTAATGTATCTTTGTTTGCAAGAGTGCTCTATACGAATTTGTATTTCTAAAGATGTATAGATGTCAGTCTTGTTGATAGTATCCTTTTGTAGATAGTGAGTGATTCATCTGTACTTTAATCTGTGTTCTCGAAAAGAGTATAAAAGCGAGGATATCGCGTAAGAATCATCACACTTTCGCCACGGATCGTCGAAGCTTTTTAACTTAAAAAGAACTCCTCGGTATTGTGCATACATCCTGGTATGGTAGTTCGGGGCGCAAGCTAGGCCTATGTGAACATAGGTACGCCGATAGCCATGCATTGATGATATGCACAATACTGCAACTATTCTACGTTAAATAATAAAGCTAGCCTAAAGATTAATTTGAAAAAAAAAAGGCTAAAGAGCAAATATTGGCTCAGTTATCATTGCATATCTCTTGGTGTGGTAGTTCGGGGCGCAAGCTAGGTCTATGCAATCATAGGCTTGCCGATAGCCACGCATTGAGTTTATGCGTTTTAGTTGAGTCAATTCATCGACAAAGCGAAATCCTCGCTTTCATCTCAAGTATATTTGCATTATAATTGCAATGAATAAAGAATAAAACCTTTCAGTTTATATATACTGCAATAATGTGATTTTATTTCTCTGTGCAGTGAATATTGTCTTTGCCTAACACTACCCCTGTACCTGAGAGGAGTCTGTGTACTTCACCGAGTCTCATCGTTCACCGCTGAGTATTATTAAGTTAATATTAATAGTATAATAATACGACGCGTACGTTCTAAGTTAGTTAGTCGTCAGAGAACGTGTCACAATCAAGCAAATGCTCTGTCTGTTTTTGCCACCCAGCTTCAAGAGATTGTGCAACAATACAAAAAACTTGTTGTGGACATAAAAATCAAGCCAGTCCATGATGATGTTGTTAGGACCATCAATGAGCACCTTGAATCTGTAACAAGCAGATTGCTTACAGCAGAAAAAGAAATAACCGACATAATTGAGAATCCAAAACATACAGTAATTCTTGAATTGTACAGCATCCCCAACAAAGAATATGATTCACCATTTACACCAGGTGGCAAAATATATATGCTGTTCCCTGCTCAATTTTATTACCAGTTTTTTGTTGGGGGCACACTGAAACCAATCAAGATCAAATATTGGCTTCAACCACAGGCACACCACTACCCCACCTTATCAATAACAAATGCTGACAACAAACCAAAAATCACCAGTGTAGAGTTAGAGGATTTTACAGATCCCAATACATTAGAAACATCTTTTGCTGAAGATGATGGCTCTCTGGAATTTCATATACAAATAGAAGACAAATTATATTTAGAAAATCCTGTAGTATCAGCTGCTGAACACCCCATAGTTGCAATATTCTTGTTTTCATATTATGTCTAGACAAATTATTGTTGATGAATTACACAGACAAGCCAGACATAATTATAAGAGACTGCCAGTAGTCACAAAAGGCATAGATGATTTATGGCAGAGCGACTTGATTGAGATGGCAAGTGGACAGCTGAAAAACTTAGACAAAATCAACAAGGGCTACAAGTATCTACTTACTGTAATAGACACATTTTCAAAATTTGCCTGGGCTGTGCCACTCAAATCCAAGACTGGAAAATGTGTTACAGAAGCCTTCAGGACAATCATCAATCAGAGTGGAAGATCACCGCGCTATTTGCAAACAGATAATGGCAAAGAATTTTATAATTCTGTGTTCCAACAATTTATTAAAAGCCAGTCAATACAACATTATTCGAGTTACAGTGATCTCAAAGCCTCAATTGTAGAGAGATTCAACAAAACTCTAAAAAATCTTATGTATAAACAATTCACTCTGCAAGGTAATTATAAATGGCTTAATATTCTTCCAGAACTTCTACATAAATATAACAACTCGGTCCATTCCACAATCAACATGAAACCCTCTGAAGTAACTTCATCTGATGAGCAAAAATTGATCAGGGCTGTTTATTATCCTAGATACCAGCCAACAACAAGAAAGGCCAAATACAAGGTGAGTGATCAAGTAAGAATCAGCAAATATAAGCACTTATTCAAAAGAGGCTTTACAAGAAACTGGAGCACTGAATTATTTACAGTGGTTCAAATTAAACCTGGGGCTATGAAGAAGAACTCAGCAAAACTAAACAGCCTGACACATATCTCATAGAAAAAATCATCCGCAGAAAAGGCAACAAGTTATTTGTCAAATGGCTAGGACTTCCAGAACACAGCTGGATCGATGCAGACAAAGTGATAATATGAGCACCTGGGATGTTATAAAAAGGCTGCCAGAACCTGAACAGCAGATTAAGAGAAATGGCAAGTTGCTGCCTGAAAATATTAGATGTCTTATTGTTGGGCCATCAGCTTGTGGTAAAACTACACTAATGATTGATAATTTTTTATTGGCACCCAACTGGTTAGACTGGAAAAACAGGCACTTGTATGTCTTCTCTAAGAGCTTGGAACAATTAAAATATCAGCAGCTGATGAAGCTATATGATGGACTGGATATTGCCACTTTTGAACCAGATGTTAAGCCACTCCATGAATGTCTTGATAACTCTGTTGTTGTGTTTGATGACATTATACTGGATAATCAAAACAAGGTTAGAAATTTCTTTACACAGGGCCGACACAAAAACATAGATTGCTTCTACCTGGCACAGACTTTTTCTAAAATACCGAAGCAGCTGATCCGAGACAACAGCAATTTTATGTGTGTTTCATCAAGATCATACCAACCTGATGAATATGTAGGTGGGGACTTGAGCTACAATGATTTTTCCAAGTTTTGCAGTAGGTGCTGGAACCAGGACAGTTATGGGTTTGTCACAATTGATATGACAAGAAAACCCAATAGTGGCAAATACAGAAATAAAATCAACAATTTTCTAGACATCGAAACATATATAAATAACCATGAAAAGGCCAATCATTGATGATCTTAAATTAAGAGATTATCTTGTAAAAAGATTTAAGGGATGGAAATCACAGAACCGAGGAATTTATGAACAACACAAACAAACAGAACAGCCTATTATTGATGCTATTAGTGAATTAGGTAAAAATATCAAAACTG
Source organism: Lepisma saccharinum (assembly GCF_977018435.1). Lineage (NCBI taxonomy): Eukaryota > Metazoa > Arthropoda > Insecta > Zygentoma > Lepismatidae > Lepisma > Lepisma saccharinum. Next base: position 141,575,864 of record NC_139230.1, read on the forward strand.
TTACAGAGCAAAATCAAAATTTGATCACAGAGCTTGTACCTGTAGCTGCAAGGAACATATTAGATTATCCAATCACCCCACTTTCCAGTATTCATACACCTAGTCCTGTTGCTCCTCGAAGAATTGAAGCTACTCTGGATCCTATTGAATTGGGTCTTCTTGCTCAAAAATATTTAAGCACACCTAAAGACAACAAAGATGAGGTTTTTGGCTTATATGCCGACACAGAGCGTGATGGTAGCATCATACATAGAATTGGCAATTTCAGAGTAACATTTATGGGAGATGATATAATTGTATATTCAGAATCTCATCTTGGAGAAAAAGGTGGTTTTGTTAAATATCCCGGCACACCTGGATTGTGGGAACTGATGACTAGGAAAAGGCCTGGCAACTATACAGATCAAGATTATGAGCACTACAAAGAAATATTAATAAAATCAGATGCTCTATACCAGAACAATGATCCCACACAAAAAAGAGTCAAGTCTAGCAGTGGAGCAAAATATAACAACTTAGTCAAGCCCATATGGTCACAGATCAAGACTGGCAGTGGAATCAAACAATACAACACCCTGCCTAAAGAATTTGTCTGGGTTGATGATGTCAGGAAACTTGTAGACAGGTTATTGGTGATAGCTGGGGAGGAAAATGCTGGCAACCACAATTTTTACAATGAAAAGATTGGAATTATGGACATGATAAGCACAAAATTGTCTAATTTTATAGTGAATGACACTAAGGGGATTGGATATCTTATAAAAATTATTAATACTTTACCACCTAAATTTTGGAATATTTCTGAGGGCCGGGGGTTGGTTAATGACATTATAAACAAGCTGCCATTTGAACTACATATTCCAGGCTATCAGTATTTTGGTCCCGGTACAAAATTGGACCATAGATTAAACAGAGGTGATCCTGGTGTTAATCCCCTAGATGCTGCTTGTAGAGACCATGACATAGCATACAACGCACATACTGATCTTGACAAGAGACATGTTGCAGACAAGAAATTAGAAGAGGCTGCATTTTGTAGATTTGTAAGCAAAGATGCTTCTTTGAGTGAAAAAATAGCAGCATTGGGAACCACCATAGCTATGAACACCAAACAAAAACTGGGGTGGGGGCTGTGAATATGTATATAATAAACCTACAATGAAGGCCAAGGGTGTTATGTATCAAATACCTTATGCAGGTCTTAAATCTCTTAAAACTATTGATAGTCTTTTAACCAAAAAGCAGCACAAGAAAAAAAGCTCTTGTATTGCCAAGGGCCATGGTATGAAATTGTTGCTTAGTACCCCCCAATTAAAAAAATTACAACAATCCAGGAAAAAATCACATGTGGGGGGTTTCATATTTACTATCCCGGCCATCTTAGCAGCACTTGGGGCTGTTGGAAGCTTGGCTGGGGGATCAGCTGCCATAGCAAAAACAGTAATAGATGCCAAGAAAAATAGGGCAGAATTAGATGAATTGAAGCGCCATAACCTGGCCATGGAGAAACAAGGCAAAGGTGTTAAGAGAGCCATGAATAAGTTTAAAAAAAACAAGAGCCGCTTACAAACCAAGATATTGAAGCTTTAATCAAGCCACTGGGCATCAAAAATTTTAGAGGTGTGTACATGTCTGATTCTTTACCAGAACAACCATTCAACAAAGAGTGTGGCATTGTTAATTTGGATAAGTACAAAAATCAGGGCACTCACTGGATTTGTTATCTTAAATATTTAAAAAATGAGGCATTTGTGTTTGATTCATTTGGAGGTGTTCCACCTGAAAATTTAGTAAAATATCTAAAATCAGCTAATCTTTATTACAATAATGCCCGTGTTCAAAACTTCAAAGATGTTAATTGTGGACATTTGTGTTTATCTGTTCTCAGATATATGTCTCAAATAAATAAACCATCAATTGAAAATTTTCAAAAGGCCTTGTGGTATTTAAAACATCATGGGGGTATTCCATCTCACCAGCCAAAATTCAATATTGAAACTCAAATTACATGATGATATAGTGTATCCCAAAAGAATAGCTCTCAAAGCATTTTATGGCATGTACTTGATCCCTAATATTACACACCACAACAACAAAATAGCAGTAGGGGATCAAAATATTGTCATCACTCCAGGGCAATTTAATTTGTCCACTCTAAATGCTCAATTACCCAGAGGTATAGTCTTAACTCAAAATTCTGTCACTCACAGAGTAGAGATTGTATCTGCTACAGAAACAGTGGATCTGGGTACTATAGGAGAGCTGTTAGGCTTTGAGAACAACACAAAACTTGAACCAGCCATCAAACACACTGCTATTAATATACCTAAATTCTTAGCCATAGAGACTCTGAATATTCACTGTAATGTGGCCGAGGGTATGATCACCAAATCAAATGGCATAGGCACTCACAAACAAACTGGCATCATTGCAACATTCAAACCTAACTCTGAATTTATGGAGCCCATCATCTACACTCCATCCCCAACATTATATTTTCCTGTGTGCCATAATAGAATAGATAATATTGAATTGATGGTCACTAATGAAAAAGAAGAATTAGTTGATTTTGCTGGAGCCACAACAACTGCAATCATAGAGATTAATATTTAAATAAAAATACATACAAAAAAAGATGGAAAATATTGAGAGTTATGAGCTACAATCATTCCCCCCAAACAGGAGGATATTTGCAAATTTAAATCAACCCAACACAGAGATTGAGGTTGATCTTGATGTATACCCCCACAGAGCAGATCTATACATCAAATTTGATGTTGTAAAGCTCGATGGAACAGATTATCCGGCAAATTCAAATATAAGATTGGTAGATAATTTTGTGCCGCATCTGTTCTCTGAAATTGAGATCAGAAAGCATGGTGTTGTTATAAACAGAGTGGATTATCCCGGCATTACCTCCACAGCTTTGGCCACACTAAAATTATCCAAAACCGAGGCTTCTTACTACAAAATAGGTGGATTTGAGGCTGGTGATAAAATTTTATCTAAGAGCCACACAGTGCTGTTTCCAATGCGCCTGTTGCCAGGATTCTTCTCAGATTACAAAGATATTATGTGGAAGGGTGGTTTAAGAATCACATTTAGAAGAGCTGCCAATGATAATAATGCTTTGATGAGGTACAGCACATTAAACTCTACAGGGGAAGCTTTGCCTAATACCCTACCTGATGAAGGCAAATGCATTATTCAGACTATGGAGCTAAGAATCCCAGTTGTTGAATATGAAGCCAGTTATGCTCTTAAATACAAAGCTGATATAATAAAAAATCCACAAGTACCTTTACAATTTTATACATATCAATTTGTACAGAAGCCTGCCGCTGGTACTTATTATGAGTTTGATGCTACAAATTCATTCTCCAGTATACAATATGACATGCCGGATTTTGTGGTGGTACTGTTTCAGACTGGAAGACACAATAATCAGGAAAAAAATTCAAGTAGATTTGATAACTGCAACATCAAGAACATATATCTTAAAAATGGCAGAAATGAGGTATTTCCTAGAGAAAATTATAATTTAGACATGTCCAAGGATGATTTCCTTAAATTATATGAAGCATTTACAGCATACAAAAGGGTCACTACTGGCAATACTGACATGTATTACACACAAGATGAATTCAAAGCACAGAGACCCATGTTTGTCATCAACACTTCAAAAAGAAAACAAGTTGTGGTTAATGACAGGACAAACATTAAAATTATCTGTGAATTCCACGATACACTCCCCGATGACACCATATGTAGTGTTATTCTTATAGGGGAAAAATCATATATTTATGATGTAAGAAATGAGAGAGTCACAGAGCAATTCTAGAAGAATTACATTATCTTAATACTAGATATACAAGTTGAGCCTGGTGCCCAATTGAACTTAAACCGGAAGTAAATATGTGTGGGTGTGTGTGGGTGTGTGTGTGTGTTAATACGTTTGGCCTAGTTTTAAGTGTGGGCAAAAAAAAAATATCAAGAGGGGCATATTTTTAACAAATTTATGGACAACAATCTGACAGAAGTGCCTTTTGTAAGTGTGGACAAATCAATCTGAGGGGGCTCATCATTTCACAGGAACTTCCCGAGGGCATTTTTACAAAAATCTTGGATTAGACGGGGTTCCACACTTGAGCAAAAAGCTCATATGGGCATGTTGAGCTTGTTTTAAGTGTAGCCAAATCTGCCTGAGAGGGGCTCATCATTTCTCGGGTTTATAATAGGGTATTTTATACTACTGGGAGAGGATCTTATCAGCTGGTCAACACATCAAGGACACCATCACATCACGAGTTACCAGAGCAAATGTCCGTAAAAACCTGCGTGCCTGCATTCGTAACGAAGGTGCCCACTTTGAGCAAGACATATAATGTTCTTTAATTGTATTGTTCATTGATTCCATTCACATGAAGATGAATGAAGTATTATTTCTTGTACACAAATGTGAATGTCAGCAACATTTGTACCTTGTTGGATAGCAGATGTCACACGGAAGTAATTTAAGTAATTTGTACGCTTCGTGTCATACCATTTTTGTTATTAATACGTTGCCAGGGAAACTAAGAGTGCAATTTTTTATCATCACTTGTAAGTTTAGACCCACCCATTACTTAGATGTGATTGTTATTTGGGAAAAACTTTTTTTTCAACAAACTACTTATTTGTTAGCTATCAGAAAATGCTGAAATAAGTTCCATACAATGAGCAGTTTTTTCTCAATTCATCTTTTTATGTGGAAAATAGTTATTTTTTAAAAAAACAATTGAAATTCGATTATCTCGAAAACTACTAATTTTCGGACGGGGTATCATATGGTCAAATTTATTGCAAATTGTCTCTACTTTAACCCCTTTCAGGGAATACATCTAATTACCAGTCACCCTGTATATTTGTAGTTCTTGAATTGATGTTAATTTCATTTAGGCATTTACGTAGGTACCTTTGACTCAGGGTGGGATAAGGGAGCAGCTAGGGATGTGGGACAGGGGTCGGGCAGGGTATTTATTTCGGTACCGGTACTGGTATTTATGCAGATCAATAGCATTGTCTTCATGTAATCTTTCCTTCTTGTACTGTGTAATTTCAAAAACGAATTACTTTTAGTTTCATTCTTCGTTACATCCTATGTCCTGCAGTGCTTCAAATAGCATAGCATTTACATTACATAATAAAATTTTCAACTATTATTTCTCGAAATCAGAGGCTGATACAGGAATTTCAGTTACACCACTGTAATCAGCATGACAAGTTCTATCGGAAACAGTTGCATTCATTTCGGAAAGAGAAAAAAGTTGTAAATTTGTTACACAGTGTTATCGATTAAATTGACGAGGGTTACTCAAAAAAATGGTGACACACTTAGCGTAAAAATTACGGAAAAAACTTCATTTCATAAGCTCTCCAAAAAGATACAAATGTTGTCAACTGGTACACAGGTTGCGGAAAAAATCTGAATAAAAAGCAGAGTAGGTGCGTTTGTAGACCCCCATCATCTGACAAGAATTCTGTGGACGGACGAATCCAAATTTGACCGCGATGGTATTACGAATTTTCATAATGCGCATTTTTGGTCCCCTAAGGGTCATAACCCCAGGAAATCTAAAGAAAAGGCTCACCAGAGAAAATTCTTGCTAAATGGGAATCATCCACAATAATGTGATCGGGTCATTCTATCTGCCACAAAACCTAAACGGCATTACCTACGAAAACTAAGGGAAGAATTGACGACGCTGCTGGAAGATGTGCCGCTCGCCACAAAAAGGGGTATGATTTTACAACATGATGGCTACCCAGCCCACTATTTCCGGGGTGTGCGACAGTGGTTGGATGAAAATTATTCCATGCGATGGATTTGTCGAAGCAGCCAGACCCCCTGGCCAGCAAGCAGTCCTGATTTGACACCATGCGACTTTCACATTTGGGGTCACATGAAAGAGTCTACAGTACACCAGTGGATTCCCAAGAAGAGTTGAGAGAGAAAATTGTGACAGAAACCCAATACATGAGACTGAGTGTCAACGCAAGTGACTGTGCCTGAAGTAGGCTGCAGGCTCCATGCTTGCAAACGTAACCGGGAAGGCAATTTGAACAGGATTTGTAGTTTTCGTAACAGTTAATTCTGACAACCTGGAATCATTAGAATGGTAAATAACATTATTACTTCACTCATTTTCGTTGCTTTATTTCTCACAACAGACAACTTCTTTCACTTTATAAAAAGGTCTACAATGCGCCTTCTCCACTTTTTATTCAGATTTTTCCCTTAACCCGTGTGCCAGTTGACAACATTTGTATCTTTTTGGAGAGCTTATGAAACGTGGAAGTTTTTTCCGTAATTCTTACGCTATGTATGTTACCATTTTTTTTTGAGTAATCCTCTTCGATTTAAACGATAATTTCCAAATTTCTTCATGACGTGTGCTCCAATGACTGTTTCTTTCTGTGGGTATGAGAATTTTGGGCATGATTTTTTTTTTCCAGTTGTCATTCATTCGTTAGCTGTTAGCAACATGTCGGTTAAGTGTCCAGGGTGTAGTAGTTTTTTCACAATTAGTAGTTTTTTGGTCGCAAGTCGGAATATGTCATGAAAATCTACAAACTGCAATAACTCGAAACTCATTGATTTCCAACCCCCGGTGCATAGGGTCAAATTTGTTGCAAATGTGCTCTAGTATTACCCCTTTCCAGGAATAGGTCGAATTACCAATCACCCTGTATATATATAAATATGTCTAATTCTTAAGCATCAGTTTTTGGTTGTTCATGAATATATATATATTCATGAACAACCATTAACTGACGCTTAAAATTAGACGCATTTTTAGCCCTGATGCAAGTTAATAATGTTTATGCTTGAACACTCTAATCTGAACATTATAATGTGCTTCATATTTGATTATTCATCAATCAATTAATAAGCCACAAATATTAATTACAATTGGTAATAAAATGTCAACTTGTACTTGATTCAAGATTAATCATTCCAGTATACAAATTATGATTAGACTTGCAAATTATCATTGTATTTTTATTCACATGCATAGAATATTAATATGTTAGAAAAATAGTGCATTCTTAATGGCAGGTTGAAAAGCTAAAGGAATATGTACGTAAGAACAGGAAGTGTTTTTCAATGTAGAGACATTTCAGTGACGCATCGAATGCAATAGTGTTATAAGGTTCAACGCAATATTAATATGAGTAACAAACACTACAAATTGGTATCATACTTAGTTAATTACAGTTCAACAAGCAATCAATTTTAGTTCATGCACTGTGCACTGATCATGCAAATCATGCGTTTGCAAACCATTGTTTTTCGAACTAATCAAGCACTAATTACAAAGGCCTGCAATGAAAAAAATACAAGGGAAGTGATAGGTGAACTTTATGTATTTTGTCGTGCCGAGTTAAAAAAAATATAGAAAACTGTCTATCACGTCACGTTTTCTTGAAAAATTTAATTGTACGTGGATTTGTATGAACATTTACCATAAATATGTTGTTTCGGCGTGGAATAGCTTTCCTCCCTGCCTGACCATTACAAACTATGTAAGAAAACTTTATCTTGCGTATTTTGGCATGAAACATGGAGACCAGGACAAATCGTGGGCTCCTCATAAAGTGTGTGTGCAGTGTCTCAATGATCTACGCTTATGGTTCAACGGAAAGAACACTGCTTTACGCTTTGGAATTCCTATGACATGGAGGGAGCCGAGAAACCACTGTGATGATTGTTACTTTTGTGGCTGCCATGTCCGTGGGTATAACCGAAAAAATCACAAGCTAATCTCTTATCCTGAGAACATTATATCGGCCATACGCCCCGTTCCTCATGGACCTGATGTGCCAGTGCCTTTGCCTCCAACTGAATTACCAGTCATTTCTTCAGAGTCTCCAGACTCGGAACATCCAGACGGTCAAGGCTCCGATACCGAATATAAGCCCTCTGGAGACGATTCACCTCAGTCCTTCTCTCAGGTTGAACTTAATGATCTGACTAGAGATCTGGGCCTTTCGAAAGAGGCAGCTGAATTGTTGGGCTCCGGATTGAAAGAAAAACATTTATTGGCCAAAGGAACCACGTTTTATTGGTACAGGAATCGAGAAAAGAACTTTGTTCAGTACTTTGAGAAAGCGGAGAACCTGGTCTATTGTTCTGATGTTCCCGGATTGATGAGCAAATTTAATATCACCTACGATAAACATCAATGGAGGCTGTTTATAGATTCATCGACAGGGATTCTGAAAGCTGTCCTTCTTCATCACGGAAGCCAGTATGCATCTGTACCAGTTGCACACTCGGTACATTTACAAGAACGCTATGAAAACCTGGCTCTCGTCCTCAACAAAATAAAATATGCCGACCACGGTTGGACCATTTGCTTTGATTTGAAAGTTCTCCATGCTTCTTGGTCAACAAGACGAATATACAAAGTTCCCATGTTTCATTTGTGAGTGGGACAGCCGTGCAAAGACTCAACATTGGGTCAAGAAAGAATGGCTAAAAGACAAAATCTTGAACCAGGCACCAAGAATGTGATTCGGAACAGCTTAGTTGACCCAAAAAAGTATTGTTACCCCCGTTTCATATCAAATTAGGTGTAATGAAGCAATTTGTCAAGGCTATTCCGAAAGATGGCGATTGTTTCAAATACCTGTGCAAAAAGTTTCCAGGTTTATCTGCAACCAAGTTGACAGAGGGAATCAGTAGTATGTTTTGACCTATTATAAACCCGAGAAATGATGAACCCCCCTCAGGCAGATTTGGCTACACTTAAAACTTGCTCAACATGCCCATATGAGCTTTTTGCTCAAGTGTGGTACTCCGTCTAATCCAAGATTTTTGTAAAAATGCCCTCGGGAAGTTCCTGTGAAATGATGAGCCCCCTCAGATTGATTTGTCCACACTTACAAAAGGCACTTCGGTCAGATTGTTGTCCATAAGCTTGTTAAAAATATGCCCCTCTTGATATTTTTTTTTACCCACACCTAAAACTAAGCCAAGATACACACACACACACAACTACACACACACACCTACACACACACACCCACACACACACACACACACACACACACACACACACACACACACAAAGCACATTGTTGAACCCAACTGATATTTTTTTTATTAAGTATAGAGTTTTGATTTGAACCCCAAGAAATTTTATATAAATACCAAAGCCAAAAATATTCACACACATACACACACACACACACTAAATATACAAAACACACTGCTGAAATCCCTACTGATATTTTTTTTATTAAGCATAGAATTTTGATTTGAACCCCAAGAAATTTTATATAATAAACCAACAAAATTCTAATATTTATTTTTGTTTAACAGGTACAACAAGTTCTGAGCACATAAGCAGTTTCTGAGGAATACAAGGCAGCAGCAGCAGCAAGCAAATAACTTATAGAAGGCAGTGTGTATCCTATCTAATTGCATGGATAATCTTGACACAGGATTTTTTGAGAGAAGATGTATTTCAAAATACATAAAATCTAAGTCACTTGCTTAGATTTTTTGGCCTGTCCGAGTATGACCTGTTTACAGTGCAAATTGAAACTGAAATGCAGTGGGTGCTTGCCAGTGACAGGCCATTCCAATGCCTATTTCTCAATTTTATCAGCAAGTTTGAAAGGCTTGTATACAACAAGTACAAGAGAATTGTTGGATTGTTTGTTAATTTTTATACAGACAGGTGCCATTATAATTTAAGGTTGAAATTGTTTGACAATTATTGGTTCAACAATTGCTATGAGCATTGTTTTGAGTATAGGATGCCCATGATTGCATCTGAGAGTTTAAATTTGAGACATTATAAATATTCAAATAAAATTATTAACAAGATATCTAAAAATAAGAAGATTGAATTTGTTACAACTGATAATGGGAATTTGTACAGTGGTGAAGATTTCAATCCAGAGTTTGTGTCATATTCCAACTATATATATTTGAATGAGCTTGTCATGTATTTTATAAGGCAAAAATTTAGAGATTGCACTTATGATTGTATTGTTGAGGCACTGGGGCAGAATAATTTGCATGACATATGCAACTGTGGGAGAGTTTTGTCCAGCCTCTCAGTGTGATTTCAGGCACAGGAATCTGGCAGTTGGGAATCAACCCGCAGCAGGCAGCCCTGATTATTTCAGCAGAGACAGCAATCAAGGTAAATAAATATTTGCTGCAAGTGTAAATCCCTGCCCATCATAGCCAGGCTCGGGTCTGTATGCAGGAAGAGGCAAGATATTTGTTTGAAATCTGCTTGGGTATAATTTTCTGAATCCTGTACCTAATAATAGCATCACAGCATAACTCTGATAGAGATAGGGACATTGAGTATCAATATTCAGAACAAACCTCTATAAGATATGACAACCTGCAACAATCTGGATGTATGAGATGTTTTATTGTTTCTCTATTTTTCAGGCTCTCTTGTTACAATCTTGTTTCTCTCTATTGCCATCACTATAATAATATCTGCCACATGTTCTATGATTATATGCTGTATAGGATCTTCTCATCAGTGTAATAAATTTCCCTTTCTTGTTTCACATGCAGTTCCAAATCCCTGCCCATCACAGCCAGGCTCGGGTCTGTATGCAAGAAGAGGCAAGATATTTGTTTGAAATCTGCTTGGGTATAATTTTCTGAAGCCTGTACCTAATAATAGCATCACAGCATAACTCTGATAGAGATAGGGACATTGAGTATCAATAAAATATTCAGAACAAACCTCTATAAGATATCACAACCTGCAACAATCTGGATGTATGAGATGTTTTATTGTTTCTCTATTTTTCAGGCTCTCTTGTTACAATCTTGTTTCTCTCTGCAATATTACCATCACTATAACAATATCTGCCACATGTTCTATGATTATATGCTCTAACAACATATCTGTAATCAATAACTTGTCAGTAATCAATTCTAACAAGTTTAATTTTTAATAGGCTCTTCCTGTCTTGTTTTACATGCAGTTCCAAATCCCTGCCCATCAGTGCTGTAGAAATATCAGCCAGGCTCTGGTTTATGTGTGGGAAGAGGCAAGATATTTGTTTGAAATCTGCTTGGGTATAATTTTCTGAAGCCTGTACCTAATAATAGCATCACAGCATAGCTCTGTCAGAGATAGGGACATATTTTTCATGCTCTCTTGTTACAATCTTGTTTCTCTCTGCATCACTATAATAATATCTGCCACATGTTCTATGATTATATGCTCTAACAACTTCAATGAAAACATATTTGTAATCAATAATTGTCAGTAATCAATTCTAACAAGTTTAATTCTTAATAGGCTCTTCTCCTCATCAGTGTAACAAATTTCCTGTCTTGTTTCACATGCAGTTCCATCCCTGCCTATCAGTGCTGTAGAAATATCAGCCAGGCTCGGGTCTGTGTGTAGGAACAGGCATAGTTGAAATTTGCATGCAATAATCTGGATGTATGAGATGTTTTATTGATTTTATGTTTCTGTATTTTTCAGGCTCTCTTGTTACAATCTTGTTTCTCTCTGCAACATTGCCACCACTATAATAATATCTGCCACATGTTCTATGCTAACAACTTCATAATCTAAACCTGAAAACATATCTGTAATCAATAACAGTAATCAATTCTAACAAGTTTAATTTTTAATAGGCTCTTCTCCTGTCTTGTTTTGCATGTAGTTCCAAATCCCTGCTCATCAGTGCTGTAGAAATATCAGCCAGGCTCGGGTCTGTATGTAGGAAGAGGCATAGTTGAAATCTGCTTGGGTATAATTTTCTGAAGCCTGTACCTAATAATAACATCACAGCATAACTCTGATAAAGAAGCAGCCATTAATGCAGATATTTGTGAAAACATTGACAGGCAAGACAGTGACCCTGGAGGTAAATCCAGAGGACACTGTTGCTGCTATAAAGCAGAAAATACAGGATAAGGAGGGAATCCCTCCCGATCAACAGAGGCTCATATTTGCATGCAAGCAGCTTGAGGATGACAGGGTGCTTTCAGATTACAACATACAGAAGGAATCAATAAAATATAGTTATATTCAGAACAAAACCTCTATAAGATATGACAACCTGCAACAATCTGGATGTATGAGATGTTTTATTGATTTTATATTTCTGTATTTTTCAGGCTCTCTTGTTACAATCTTGTTTCTCTCTGCACCATCACTATAATAATATCTGCCACATGTTCTATGCTAACAACTTCATAATCGATGCATGAAAACATATCTGTAATCAATAATTGTCAGTAATCAATTCTAACAAGTTTAATTCTTAATAGGCTCTTCTCCTCATCAGTGTAAAAAAATTTCCTGTCTTGTTTCACATGCAGTTCCATCCCTGCCCATCAGTGCTGTAGAAATATCAGCCAGGCTCGGGTCTGTGTGCAGGAAGAGGCATGATACCTGCAGTGGTACATAAAATTTTGAAATCTGCTTGGGTATAATTTTCTGAAGCCTGTACCTCATCACAGCACAGCTCTGTCAGAGATAGGGACATTGAGTATAAACTTAATTGAAAACATATCTGTAATCAATAAGTCACTAACAAGTTTAATTCTTAATAGGCTCTTCTCTGTGTTGTTTCACATGCAGTTCCATCCCTGCCCATCAGTGCTGTAGAAATATCAGCCAGGCTCGGGGGGTCTGTATGCAGGAACAGGCATAGTTGAAATCTGCTTGGGTATAATTTTCTGAAGCCTGTACCTAATAATAACATCACAGCACAGCTCTGTCATAGACAGGGACATTGAGTATAAACTTTATTGTGAAAACATATCTGTAATCAATAATCATTATTCTTGTCAGTAATCAATTCCTTCTCATCAGTGTAACAAATTTCCTGTCTTGTTTCACATGCAGTTCCATCCCTGCCCATCAGTGCTGTAGAAATATCAGCCAGGCTCGGGCTACGTTGAAACGTTTATATAGGAACAATGGTGGAAAATATCAGAATCAGATTATCAGCAGCAGCTATAAAGCAGCAACAGTGTCTTCTGGATTTACCTCCAGGGTCACTGTCTTGCCTGTCAATGTTTTCACAAATATCTGCATTATATGTATATTTATAATGGCTGCTACTCTATCAGAGTTATGCTGTGATGCTATTATTAGGTACAGGCTTCAGAAAATTATACCCAAGCAGATTTCAAACAAGTATCTTGCCTCTTCCTGCACACAGACCCGAGCCTGGCTGATATTTCTACAGCACTGATGGGCAGGGATTTGGAAATGTGAAACAAGACAGGAAATTTGTTACACTGATGAGATAGAATTAATTACTGACAAGATTATTATTGATTACAGATATGTTTTCAGGTTTATTTTTTTGCATCGATTATGAAGTTGTTAGATAGAACATGTGGCAGATATTATTATAGTGATGGCAATGTTGCAGAGAGAAACAAGATTGTAACAAGAGAGCCTGAAAAATACAGAAACAAAACATCTCATACATCCAGATTGTTGCAGGTTGTCATATCTTATAGAGGTTTGTTCTGAATATAATTAAATTTATACTCAATGTCCCTATCTCTGACAGAGCTGTGCTGTGATGAGGTACAGGCTTCAGAGCAGATTTCAAACAAATATCTTGCCTCTTCCTGCATACAGACCCGAG